>NW_012130094.1:260219-268263 GCF_000143395.1 Atta cephalotes | reverse complement strand
TATATAACTAATAATATAATATATAATATATATAGTATATAATATAGTATATAAGTACTAGTATATATATATATATATATATATATATATATATATATATATATATAAACGGTTGAGAGAAGATCTCAAATCGCAATAAATTGAAAAAAATCTAGTCAAGTATTCTCCCTATATTTGACTGCACTTACAACTTAGGTCGGTTTCCTATAACTTAAGACTCTACGATCATCTACGAATTCTGTAAATGAGTCTAAAGTCTATTCAAAAAATAGGTTAGATTCTATATAGTTTGCTTCTGTTACTAATAATTGGTTGGTATAACAGACTAGCAGCAATCACAACAACAGAATTTGTTGTCACATATTTAGCAATCACCGGTTAAAGATATTGGTGGCTTGTTAAATTAACAAAATTTCTCTCCGTGAGATTGCGATAAGTTAAGAAATTCAGAATTTTTTTCAAATTAAAAAATAATAATTTTTAATATGAGAATTAAATATAAGCATTTTGACAAAATATTTAATAAATAAAATGTTTAATAAATTTACTACACAATTTTTATTTTGATTAGATTAAATTGAAGTCTTCATATCTTCTTTTATATAATTCCTAAGATGACAATACTTACGGTCTTACAGTCAACGTATTTTAATCAAGTTATGATCTATTTCAATCTTTTATACAAATTAATAAATTTCAAAACGGAATAATTAAAAAAGGACTATAAGCCAAGCAGGATAAATAAGTTTTATTTTATTAATAAATTAAAAGTAATTAATCAAAATTCTTAAGAAAATCAGTTTAATTCACTCGAGTTTCTTTAACATTCTATTTCTGCTTGATATATGAAATACAACATAATTTGTCATTTTACACGTCGGGGATCATTCTGAAAGAGTGACAGTGCTCGATTGAGGCTGACCATTCATTTTCAACCAGGTTTAATCGGTGAACTGCACATCAAGCCGCGCCCAAACTGACACTCCTCTCTCCAATTGGATTAACTCGGGATGAATGTCAACTTGCTTGTCGTTTGTATACGCGAGATCGCACGATGTTAATTGTATGAATATCGCATGAGTGAATTTATAAATCGGCGGCGAACAATGAATGCACAGTGGCGTAGAAAGTTCAATGTTCAGAATGTAACAGCAGACAATTTTATTTCCTATTAAAAGAACAATATAAAAAAATGAAATATAAAATGAAATATATCCTACTAATTTCAAATCTGGATACGATCTGGATACGATCTGTATAAAAAATACAAAGATAAACAATTTTTTAAATCAAGAGGAGAGGTTTTAATAGCTCTTTTTATGATCAATATATTAAATTTTTATTTTTATAATTATTATAAACAAAATATAATCTAATTATAAGTGTTATTGATAATTTTTAATTTTGTTCTTTTTTGAAATAATATTCCTTTAGCAAAAGTACATTAAACTTTTAGATGTAATCATTTCTACAGAAGATATCTTATAATCATTTAACAAATAATCTAAATGTGCAATATTATTTAGCAATATTAGATTTAATTTTAACATTATCAAGATCTAATTAAATCCAATTTTTTAAGTCAAGCAAATAAATGCTATCTATAAATTAAAATTCATTAAATTAAGGTTAATTATTATTTTCAAATTCGTTTTCGCTGATTATAAAAATATCCATTTAATATAACAAAGGTGATTGCGCAAAAGTATTGTATTTAAACAAAACAATTTTAACTGACAACTTATGTAATATCACAAATTATTGAAACACACCGTACATCGTAAATAATAACAAACGGGCCATAATTCTGTCGAGCCTACATATATGTAGTTCCTTGTGTAGCACCTCGACCACATTACGTATTTACGTAGCGATAAAATACGAGTGTGTGTACACTTTGCATATCACTTAGTAACGCACGATTAAGAGAGAATCATTTTCTTTGTGAACAGCTAAATAATTTCTTCGGTTCTTCAAAATTATGTCGTGAAATTATGTCGCATCATCCCAGTCACCTAATTAACCGCCTCATGTTATATAATTCTCATGTTTGATCAACTTAATGTTTTATTAATTGAGATAGTACACTGAGAAAAAGGTCTGATTAAATTAAATAGTAATTCTGGAAAATGGACGAATTAGAATTTTCTGGTTAAATTTACTAGAATTCTAATTGAGATAACTAGGACTATTCTGACTGATATAATTGTTCTAGTAAAAATAAGAATTCTAGTAGATTTTAGATAGTAAGAAATATTGTATCAATCAGAATTCCGGTTATCTCAATTAAAATTCCAATAAAATTGATCAGAAAATTTTGATTCGTTCATTTTCAACCAGAATTTTTTCAGTATAAATAAACGCAATTAATATAATTCTATGTTACTTATTATTTATTAAAATATAAAAATAATGTATATTTGTATTCACACCGGTGAATATATGGCAAAAACAACTTAATTGATATATCTAAATATTTAATTAGATCTGAAAATTTTGTTGAATTATCAAAATAATTACATAGAAATTTTAAGCATAATGAATAATGTCCCTGATGAGCGTTTCTTTTACATTTGGTTGTTTTTGTTTCCTAGAAATTTTATTTACGTTTCTGTTACTATCCCATTCGACTTACGCTTCGATTTTTTATCATTATTGTAAAAAATTTTGACATTCTAGCAATCAATTTAAGCGTCCTACATAATTATTTTGATGATCCAAAAAAATTATTTTCAGATCTGTAGCTAAATTTTTAGATATTTGAAACCGTCCTTTTTGTATAGAAACATGAGAAGATCATCTGCATTTTGTCAAATTTCTAGTTATGATACATTAAAGTGAAACAAGATAAGAAAACATTAATATCGAGATTTAAATAAAAACAAATAATCATAAATTTTTTTATGTTTCATTTATTTGAAATAATGTAAATTCATGTATATAATGAGGAGCACTTTAATAGTAACCAGCATGGATTTATCCGATTTTTTCGAGACGAGATGAGATGAGACAAAAAAAAATAATATAATAATTTTGGAAATATTATTTTAAATGAGACAAGAAATTCTGAGATCCTTCGACGATATTCCGAAATCCTCGTATCAAAATGCATCATTATTTCTAAGGCCCATCTTTAACTGCATTATGTGTAATATCACTAGCGAGAGTGAAGTTGAATGAACCTGAGATTTCGTCGCGGCGCATCTCTCTTTTTACAATAATCCAAATCGGCGTCGACCCGATCATCTCGCGATGATACTTAGCATCGAATCTCTGCTTAGCGCTTATTTTCGGTGTGTTATTTTCGTGGCCACTCAAGCCGTTAAAATCCTCACCGCCCTAAATGCAACGCATAATGACAAACCTGCTGCGCGATGCACGTCGACGATCTTTTTATAGGTTTTTATAGGTTTGCCATTCGATCAAACATCAAAATTCTTTTAACAAAATACTTTTTTAGTTCCTCTATTTGTTAATTTGTACAGATTGCTGATGTAATAGTAAAATAATTTTAAAAAATCATGATACTTCGGTATTTAAGTAAAACACAATGTATTATAGCTAAATTTAAATATCACATTTTTAATCTCAACATTATTATTTTAGTAACTATTTTTGAGATATATATGATATATTTCTTTTGTGTAACATATTTAATGTCTTTTTCAAATCAAAATAAATAATTCTTCGCTATTTTCGCAACTGTACTTATGCTACATACTCTTCCGCGAGTGTCACCAAGATTTCAACAAAATTTAAATAATGAAATTTCTATTTAGTCTTTTCCCATACAATTAATGACAATTATAAATTACAAACATTTATGTCAATATAAAATCTTATAACAAGGGCATATACAAAATTAAGAGATTCATCGACCAAATGTTTGTTTTCTTGATACCAGTCAAGTAAATTCGGTTCCATTCTAAATCCGAGAAATCTTATGAGCAATTAAACAAAACGAATAGATAAAGACGTCGTCGCGATTTAGGAACATGTTACGAGTTGGGGTCAGCGTAAACCTTTGGCGTCGCGATGCTCTCACAATAATGAAGACGAATAGCCGCCACATAAACATGTCAAATATGTTCAAGTGAATAAAAACTGCAATACGACTGGACATAAAAAAATAAAACAGTTTTTCATGAGAATTTCTGCTATACTCTACAAATCTTACTTTTTATTTTGATATTTTTAGGCATTCCTTTTCTATTTTTATTTTGCGGTCGTATAGAACAGCGACACAAAGAAATTATTGGTGTCAAAAATTTGTGAAATTAATGTTAAGGTTGGAAAAATTATTATTATTCTTTAACATTTAACATAAAACTTTTCACATTAAAAAGAGAAGGAACTTACAATTTAAAAGAATTCTTTAATACATATGTGAAAAGAGTTTTTGCGTAAAAAATAAAAACATTAATCATTGCTTTTGAGAGAAGAGTATTTATAGAAGTTATAAAATTTATGGCCATTCAAAAAAAGAATTTGCAGCAACTGAGATTCGCTATTCAATTTCAGATCATGTGGCAGGAAGTTGCACATTCTCCTCTGATTATTCTGCCATTCTAAAAATATGCATTGTCGGCAACACTTAGTCGCAGGAATGCGTTAAGCATGCGTTAAGCGAGACTTCCTAGTCAATATTTAACGTATTAATTACTCAACCATAATTTACGAATATCGAAACCTGACTATGCGAATATTGGATCACCTGGAAGTTCAGTTAACACATCTCCGCATGTCACACATCACATTTTCGCCAGTCATTTACGCAAAAAAAAAAAAAACAATCCTCGCATGGTCCTTAAATTGTCTATAATTAGGCGCCAGTAGCGCTTGAATTATGTTAATAGAAGATCGTTTTACGCATAAGCCGGTTGATCCGGTTGGAATGATATTATGACGTTAGTGTACAAGGCTGATCGTTTGTTCCAATTAACATCTTGTGATACTTCCGTCCTTTTTGCAAAACGAAATAATACTTTTCTCTTTCTCATAAAGTTGCTTCACGCTTGAATGTATTTTTTATTACGCAACTATAATTAATTAATATGTAGCACAACTCGTTTTAATTTGAATCTGACAACTAGAAATTTATAAAAAGATAATATGCAATAATAAAAAGCCAATTTTTTCTTATTGCACATTTAAAATATTTGTTATAATTCTGCAGAAAATATGAATTATAAAGTTCTGTATATAAAATATAAACTATAAAATAGTTAACGAATATTTGCATTGAGTTGAAAGTGAAAGACAAGATAATTTGAAAATTTTTTGAAATTTATAGTTTATATAGTATTTTACAATATTATACAATATTATTATTAGAATATTATATATTATAATCGTATAATCTAAAAGTTTGTTCTTATTTTATGTTTCATTGAATGTATCTAATATTCAATTTTACTTGTTTTATATATAAGTCAGCTTTGTAAGTTCTCCGAAAAAAATTTATATTCTAATTAGCATATCCAATGACATTAACTATGTACCGGTGCATTAACCTTCGCCTAAAATATACGCATGTATTTTAAGAGAATTTTCATTGCATATGTAGATAAAGCTACGCTCTTTTATAAGAAATTCTTATCATCGTGAGACGAAGATCTGTTGCCATGTAACACTTTTTTTATTACCTCGTAGAGACCCGAGCCATTGCTGGCGGAAGTCTCTCATCATCGACTGAAAAAGCATCGTGAATTAAAAAAGAACAGATATTGAAACGGTTTTTTTATTTAATTTGTCTCAGAAATTAATAAATATACAAAACAATTTGAAAAAAATACTGTTTTCTATAAACTCAACTATGTGAATTTTTATAGATAATAAATATTGTTTGTAATAAAATATTTTAATATAGTTGTCAAAACTGACTATTAATAAAAGAAATTTGAAAACAAAATCCTTTTATATTTATAGGTATGTACTTTTATATTTATAGGTATGTTCCATAAATGATATAATCGGAAAAGTGGATGATTTCTCATGTAAAAATGAGTCAACTCTAAGTAAGTAAAAAATGCAGAATAAAATTTTTTCATATGATACTTTATTTTCGGGAAAATCGACTTTAAATATTCAGTATTTCAATGGATCTCGCTGTAATCTACTATCTCGGCTCATGTTTGAATTGGGTAATCGTATTTGATAATTGAGATACAACAGGACAGACAAAACAGGATATTCAAGCTCAAATTTTATTACTTTACTAATTGTTGAAAATATTGCCCAAAAACAAAGCATCATGCAAACAAATTTTATTTTCGGTTATACTTCTACATAAAGAATAACTCTCTCCTCAAACTCAAAGAATGACCTCTTTTCCAATTATATTACGATTTATGAAACATCATTATAAATATTTAATATCAGAAACATATGTAAGAATAAAATTTGTTAAAGTCTCAGTAACATAATGAGTAAAATTTCTCATATTCTTATCTTTTACTTTTTCGTATACTTTATCTTTTCATTTGTAGTATGCGAATCTCATCTATTAGAATTTCATCATATTTCGTATACCAACAAAAGTCAAGACTTCTGTCAAGACTTCTGAATTGTGTGTACAGATTTTCATCCATGACATTTCCGTTTCTAAGAAGAAATTATGCGATCGGCCTCAGAGATCAGGACTGGCGACGCGATGTGACATATGCCGGAACATATTTACGAACAATTTCGCCCACGTTTGATATAGAGTTTGACATTGAAGCTGCAACCGGACGGCCGCCTTAATGGTGCGGTAAATCACACGTCAATATATATTAGTTGCGTTGCGCTTATGCCTTACCATTAAAGATAGCAGCAAAAAGGGAAGGACGAGTGATTGCATCTTGACGGATTTTCGCTCTTGTGGCTTCACTGTCAATGCATCTCGTTGCAGCTTCCGATGGGACGGTATACACTTTTCTTTCCGCACTCTGCACGTTTAATCTTACGTCATTTTTCACTGTTTTAAATGATGCTCGATGCAATTGTTAAATTTTTACTGGAAATATATAATTCAGCAAAAGTTGTTAGATTGTGTAAACAAATATTGTTTTTTTATTATTAATATTGTATTAATGTTAAATCTTTTTAATATTATATGAATATTCAGAATAAAAACCACAAATTGTGAAATTTTAATACTATTTTTTTATAATTTATAAAAATTAACTTTTTAAATTAGGCTTCTTAATTTTTCATTTCAATTTCAGACAGTACAGTTTATGAAACGATATCATAATAGAAGATTTGTATAAAAATAATGTTATTTTAGAATAAAATAATAAAAAATATAGATGGAATAATAAAAAATATACTTTGAATTTCTTTAAGTAAATAAATCAACATTTTGTGATTAATATTTTGTGTCTTGTTAATGCAATTATGTCGCAGAATTCGCGATATAATCCAATCTCTAAATTATTCTTTTACACTGAAAAAAAGTTTACTAAATCTAAATATATATTTTTTGAAGAGTACTAAATATGTGAACATTTACTTACAGTAAATGAATTTATTCAATATAAAATGTAGTTAAATTAAATTAATCAATCTTTGTATAAAATAAATATATTTGATAAATTTTACTTACATTAGAACTATTCACAATCAAATATTTATTAAAATTTGTATTTTTTTTCAGTGTGATATTTCGCGAATAGTAACGATAAGAGAATATTATCATTATAACATTCCAGAGATAAAATCTTATAAACATCGGTACCAATCGTGTGGAATGCAATTACATCATCGTCTCTATAAAGTTCCGATGATTCGTAATTTTATGAGAATTTGATTAAATTCTAGCAAATTCACAGTTGCGTTCATAGTTAAATAATATTGCTCGCTAAAATGTCAAATAAAAAATGAGTTTATTATATGTATGTCGAATTTGTTCATAATTGTTTTCTATTTTTTCATTTTTTTTTTATAAAAATAAAGACTTCCAAACAATAAAACTACAATTGAAAAGATACGCTAAAATAATTTTAGAAATAAATTAAAAACAAAATGTGTATATATATATATAAATAACTGTGTGTGTGTG
>NW_012130094.1:249602-259974 GCF_000143395.1 Atta cephalotes | reverse complement strand
GTACAGTTATTTTTATTTTAAATAAAGATACTTAATATTAAATTTAAATTAGAAACTTTTATTTTAATATAAATTTTTATTTTAATATAAATTTTAAACTGTGTAAATATTTTAGTAAAATGATATATATATATGAAGAGCGCGATAGATTATGATATTTTATAATAAAACCATAAATTATTACAAATTTTATAATAATACGATTTGCTGTTTATTAAATTAATAACCAGCGAATTAATTATCATTGCAACTTGTTTGCGTTAAAATGACGTTTGACATTCAAACCAAATGTTATTGCGTGAACGCTAGAGAAGTTAGCTGAGACGAAGGAAATTGGATATTAGAGAAGTCATCGGCTGGCGTTCATGTGAGTGCATGCACGTATAATGTTTTCATGCTCCAGTTGCTAGTGAGTGTTAGACAAGAACCTATATTACTCGTACGTCGACCTGTCGAAGGTGGAGTAGCCCGAAGCTAGAATTATCCGCAGATTATCGTAACAGAGAGATTTATATTTAATTAAGATTAATATATTTTGATACATTAAAATTGAGGTTAAGATTATCTTCTTCAAATTTTTTTCCAAATATTATTTCTTCAGTTAATATCAAAATAAATGTCGATTTATGTCGTGATGTTCTGTCATCGAAATCAATCAATGGACTATAAAAATTTCAGACACACGAACTGCAGATTACAAACGAATCATAAATTTCGATTGCTTACAAGAAAGCCTGCCTCTGTGCAAATCTATACGCGCTTTGTGAGATAAATCGCCGACAAAGGCCGTGCGAAGTCGCGTCGCCAATTATACTAGTGCGTTTGCATAATCGAGTACGATAAATTCGCCGCAGTCGAGCGCGCCGGTTTGAAGTACCGAAGAATTTTTTACAGAAACAGAACTCGCGGACGGTGAGCACCGTCCTGCATATTCTGAAATGCGATAGTTCCTCGCGATAATGTCATTGCACCGGTGAACTGTCGCGTAAGCTCGACATATGTTGTTCAGTGATGGATATATTCCATGATGTCGTAAAAGATTGTCGACATTATTGATAATCGAAATGGAATTGCGGCGTGCTTTATTTAAGATACAAATACACGATCGATGCAAATTAGCCTGCGTGATATATGGTTATTAAATTGCATACGAATTGCTCATTAAACTTGCAATTATTGCTGGTTTGAATATACTTCGATTGCATCGTGCACGCCTGCGTGACGAATAAACTGTGTATACATGATAATTTTATTAATTTTTTAAGCAGAACATATGGTTTCTGTCTTTCAAATTGAAACTAGTTATCATCTAGAAAATTGATAATTTTATTAAAATGTTACATAGTCTGTTAACAACTATAGCCCATTTTATTAACATTATTCATTGTTTTATTAAGAGTATTATTATCTTATAATATATATGACAAACAGTGTAAAAATGATAATTATTTATTGAT
Source organism: Atta cephalotes (assembly GCF_000143395.1). NCBI lineage: Eukaryota > Metazoa > Arthropoda > Insecta > Hymenoptera > Formicidae > Atta > Atta cephalotes. The sequence continues at coordinate 258,517 of NW_012130094.1, read as the reverse complement.
ATTTTGTACATGATTAATTTATCGAAATTATTTTTATATTAATAAAAACTTGATCTTTATAATTATATGCAATATAAAATTTATACAATAAACAAATTATGCTGTTACAAAAATTTTTACATGCGTTGAAAATATCATGCGATTATTATTCAATGTAAGAGCTCTTGATCGGAAAATTATTTGCGAGCGTTTCCGTGTGTTTTCTATCAAAGTACTGTTATTGGGAGTTTTACTTTATTGCAGAGAAAACACATCACGATGAGATAAAGCGTTGGAGGAAATCTTACGCAAGTTTATTTTTACGATTATCGAATCCTATTGGCACTACCGCACTATTAATACACGTTTGCAAAAGGCGAACTTGTGAACAAGCCTGTGAACAAGGAGTCATTTTCGACCGAGTAGAACGTAACTAATCACAGGTTTGCGTACTGCATATTTCCGATCACGAGTTTGTTATCCCGATTGCGTTCGCAATTATATTGGCTACGATAATTACAAGAACGGAACTTGATACATGCTGTAATTAAATTGGTAATTAAAATGATAAACTTTATTTGATTGGTTGTTACAACAACGTTTAAGATGTATGCATTAATATAACATATATTATTTTGTTACGTAATTTATTAATAAAACAAGCATTTTTATTTAGTGATTTAATTAGATTATAAAAAATTATATATTAATTACTATTTATGAAAATACTTTATTTCAACATTTTATATTATTATAACTTTATGTAAAAAATTATATCTTTTATAAATCATTTTAAATCTTAAGAATTATTATTGTTTATTTTATTTTAATAAAATTAACAATAAAATTAACTTTTATTTAATTCAAAACGAAGATTACATTAAATCATAATTATTGGGACTACTTGACTGACCTGTTGTATCGAGTTCGGACTGTACGTGAAACTGTTGACAGAGTATAAACACACTAACTAGATACGGTAGCTAATACCAGTTCACATATTGATCACAGAATACATATCTCATTTGTAAATTTGCAGAGTAAATTATTATCACATTGAAGAGATTCATTTTGATTGATCGCACTGTAATTACACAATTATTTCGAATGCGTAGTGTTCAATATTCGTAAGCTAATAGATTTATCGTCAATTAATTCACCAGTTAGTTGGTTTATCAACACTGATCGACAAATCAGCGTTCATCAATGTTATAATCGCAATATCTCTGTGGGATGACTGCATGGGAATTTATATATCGTAGTGCTCCCCGATAATTTTGTTTTTTCGGTATTGTTTTGCGTGTAAATTTAAACGTGTGTATAGTACAATAAAAGGTACATGTTGCAGACTAATGAACAGATCCGAGAGCCGAGTATCTCTGTCAGAGGTGTTGTTTCGTACTGACGACTCCCGTCGGTAGAGGACCGATTTTATATGCCCGCGTGAAGTCGCGGAACCGAGCTTTAGGCGCCTCCGCCACGACGCGTCACCTGGCAATGAAGTATGAAGATGTCATTTCAAAAGATGCAAATGCATTTTTCTTCATTTTGCGACGCAAATCTTTAAATAATACAGAAAAAGAAATTTAATAGAAATTTAAAACATCTGCCATGTTTATTGGTCCAGTTGGAGAAAGCGAATTTCGCCAAAGCGAATTTTGCTAATTCAGAAGTCTCAAAAGAATTAATATTCTATACTATATCAATTTTGAGGGTATCTTTTTTCGTTCATTATATATAAATTTATTAGCTAAATTAATTAAATTTTTTTAAAAAGAATTTTATGTAAATCACATTTTTATGTAAATCACATTTTTCTAATGTATCCAATAAAAATATTTTAATATTAAAATCTTTTTTAAATTCTAAAATAAAGTAGTAAATAGGATTCTTTGTAACAGATAAATTTTATAAATTTTATTTTATGAAAACTAATTAATTTGATGAAAAATGGGTTAAAATATTCTTTTGTATTATTTAGAAAACAATATAAAAACAAATTAATTTTAAAGCATTCGATAAAATCGAGCTTTTGATTAGACTTAATTTAAAGATGAGATAGATCAGAGGTACATGGTTTATAACATTACGTGATATTATAATGAGCAAAAGTACTTAATTTAGATGAGTATTTCTGGAATCTTATTTCTCTTGGAAATGATGACGAGATGTCGAACATATATGTATATGATGAAAGTGGAACCTGACGTCTCTGCCAAAAGAAAATATAAACGAAGAACGTTCCTAGTGCATTGTATAACCGGTCATATATCAAATCTCGCTGTTGCGAAAATGAATCAATATGATTTATAATTGTTTATTATTAGAATTTTATATAAAAGCTAAATCTTTATATTATTTTATTTTTCTAGAATATATTTACGTATAAATACCGACTGTATATATTCATGAAAATGTAATACTTTAAAAAAATTGGGAAATACTGATTTACATTAAATCTAAATAATAGTCACATTAAATCTAATAATAAAATCTGCATAAATAATTTTTAAATTCAGATGTTTGGAAAATCGAAAATTAATTTATTTTATTTTCAACGATTTTGAAAGGAAGTGATGACAGGAATTGACATTGATAACCAATAGGCGACTTTCGTCGTAGTTTAATATTTGATCATATTTGTAGTTAACTGCGTTTCACATACAAGCTTGTAATTAGTGGTTGCCCCGGTGGCGATCTAATACATTTCCACGAGTAAATTATCGAGTGGCGCTAGATAGAATTAGCTACGTCGGTCTGTCGGCTGATATCGCTAAATTACTGCGTTCCTAGAGCAAGGAGTGCATCTTATTCCTTGTATCATCGTCGTTCATCATCTTCCGCTCCATTCGAAGTATAAATAAATGTACTGGGTCATATTCTCTCGATTGCATCGTCAAAGTATAAGAAATAATTTTGTGTAATAGAAAGAATATTCTTCCGCGAGGAGGCGGACACTGTCTTACGAGAATCTGTAAGCGCAGTGTAAATAGATACAGAAAATTTGAAGTTACAATAAAATTAAAGTTTAATGTTTTAATTGTAATGAACTCTTTAAATTGTGATTTAAAAATAAGATTAACAGTGTTATACAATGTTATACAGAAAGAACAATTTTGCTGAAATATCTAAAAATTTAAATAGATATAGAGATAAAAATAATTTTGTTGACCTATCAAAATAATTATGTAGAAAACTCAAACATAATAAGAGCAACGTTATAAAAAGTTTTTAACATATTCTACACAGCTAATACTTATACAATTATTTTGATAATCTAACAAAATTATTTTCAGATCTGTATCTAGCTAAATTTTTAGATACTCAGCAAAGCTGTTTTTTTGTGTGACAACATACTTTTTTTGTAATTTAATATACACATATGTTCTGTATTATTTTACACTAAATTAAAAGATATTTAAAATTGTCCAAAGATATTTAAAATTTAGTAAAACTAATAACATATTTATAAAAAATAATATATTTATATAGAAAAATATGTATACATATAATACACTTCAGAAATGTTTAAATATTTCAATAAAAAAAATAATAAGAGAAAGGAACAGTGTGTCTATATAGCATTTTGTTACAAGTAAAACGATTATGATAAAGTATCTATTTAAACTACATGATTATAGTTATTCCAGCGTAATGGCGCTAATTAACAAGATTTAAATATTTATCAGATCCTCTCTCGACACATTCAAATGCCACGCAATGATTCCATGTAATATGATGATTATAGCATAGCAAGTGGAGCTAATTGCATGACTCGTATAGCTACCTGCTTTTTTGTCTGCTCGCAGTGTCATTGACTCGATGACACCATTCATTGGGATCATTAACGTTGCGTCATAATTGGTCGATTCAAGCGATAACGATCGATGTGTGCTTTTAGCATCAAACAACGTTCTGCAAATACTTTGATGCTTTGCGAACACGAGCTTTCGTCGACTTAATGTGATACATCAGTTCGCCCCCAATCAATTGCTTTAACCCGATAAAAATCATTATTTTAAGCAGCATGTATTTCATATCTAAAACTCGTTTTAGGTACTTTCTACTCCATTATTATACCTAATTACCGTAAAATTACCGTAAACATTAAGATCATCGTCTTGTCTATCACTGACAATCAAATTTCTTCGATCTCGTATTATGGAATTAGTTTGAGAAATATATGAACCACGTGATTGCTCCAATTTTTGCAAGATACCCGAGAAAACTGTTATTTATTAACGCGCGGAAATAAACGCGCAATTCATTCACGCTAATGGCATCTAGTACATTCATAACTTATCAGCAAAATCCGCTTCACACCGCCGCGCAATGAGCAACGGTTTAATATTAGGCGCTGAGCTGCATGTTCGTGCATTCTGTTACGTAATTGGTGAGAAGAGCGAAATTTTTGCGCGAATTATTATGATCGGCTTAACTGCGTAAAAATTTCTCAATTACGCAACTACAATCAATAGATCGTGTTAAATTGCTTTTTAAATACCATAAGATGGAAATGAACACTTCATGACTCTGATATTGCTCGGATTTATTTCTCTGTAAAATCAACGTAGCATAATGATGTCATAAATCAACGGTGAGAAATCTTAATCAAGTTTTTCTTAAAATTTTATTTGCCATTAGCGCAAAGTTCTCAATCTTCACTCCTAGCTACACCTATATTTATTTAGTTAAAAAGTTCGTACATTAGATGGTGTGTTGTAATAAAGACATTGCTAAAAGCTACTGTATGAATAATCCAGCTGCATAACTTTAGTGTAAAAATATTTTACTAATACTACTGATATAAATTACAAAAGTAGCATACAATATATAAGCTATAATTAACGTTTCTTATCTAAACTATAAATAATACGGATTTTTATTTTCATGCCAATAAGTATTTTTGATTCACTAAACTTACAGCATTTAAGCTAACATTAAATGTCTTACAAGAGGGTGCGTTACTAGGGCAGATATAATTATAAAATTATGCATAACTAACATTTAATAAATATTACATAATGAGAAAAGCGCGTAATTGAGATCTCAATCATATCTATATCTCACGTCTATATTCATACGAAGCCTCGACTCGCGCGATGGCGATACATCTTCATTTCAATCATTGATCGTGGCAGAATAAGGTCTCGGTAATGCAAGTCTCTACCGCATGAAAATGTCATAAACGTCATGGACATGTCTAATGGCACTCTTCGGTTACACATTGCAAATATAATGTTATAACTGTTTGCTATGACACTTTACGAAATACCGCGAAAGAATTCTTCTCACAATACAATTACTTAAAAACAACTTTTTTTCATAAGATTCCAGAGCGACAAGAATCCAGAGCAGCGGTCATCAATAAAGCCAGCGATTACTTCTTGAAGCCCTGCGATTCATGAGAATTATGCCTCGTGGTAATTTTATGTTATCGCTAATGTAACGGTACACTGTGGTTAGCGTGTTATCGCTAGTCCGTCCCTTTCTAGCTTTTTAAATACCGCTACCGGACCTGTTCTCCTATCATCATCCATGGGGGATACACTTATGATTCCATCGATGAAACGAGAAATCCCCTTTCATTCTAATCTTAATCAGACAGTTTTTAAAAACGTAAATTTGCTGATATTCTTATCCTTTTGAGGAATTTCAAATAACTATTACTTTCAATTAAGATAAATCACTCGTTTTATAATTAAAATAAAAAATTATTTATGAAATTGATGTAATTGAATATGTGTTATACATAATACCTAATGCAAAACTGCTTATAGCTCTTCCTAGAAAAATCAATCTTGCATTAGGAACATTTTGCATTATTATTGAAAAAGAATTCTACGATCGTCCAAAAAATCTAAAATAAGTAAGCAAGACATTAATGTAAATTAACATTCCGAAATATAAGTTTAAAATATGTTTTTCTATTATTATTGACAATTTTTCCAGAAACGAAAATAAATAAATCTATTAACAGAAAGCCTTTGAATAAATAAAAAAAATAAACAACAATTAATGAAATTAGATCATTATGCGAATAATACAGAAAGATAATTTAAGAATTATTATAATTGAACGCTAATAGATTAAATAAAATAAATCGATTAAAATAAATCAATTGATATTAGAATAATACTAAAGTAAAACGATCATGAATTGCATAAATTAATCCCTTACTTTACCCCATCTTTTCCTTATCCTACTCTGCTTCTTGCCATACGCATCTATTATTAATTCGCAACTCCCTCATAAATATTCGGGTTCAGGAACTTACTATGACTTACCCGGTGAATTATGTAGTCGGATGCCACCAGCGCCGATTTAAAGGCGGCTATCACGGACAGATTTACGTATAATTCCAGCGTGCATAATCCCGCGCTTTTAACGAGGTAACGGTCGGACCGCGCGTCGCTCTTAATCCGCCGTGTCTGGTAAACGCTTAATCGTGATCTTACGTTGCTCGCGTTGAAACGACACTAATACTCTCTAACAAGCATTTTTGGACTCGCTTATCATGCGTATCAGCTACTTTCCGCGGTTGTCCTAAATTATTATGCGCTTTGATATTATCGCGATTGTTAATTAATGAAAGGCAATGAAACGCGTGCTCCTTGAAACTGTACTTCTCTCATATAGACTAGAATTATTTTCCTTTCTAGGAAGAATATTATCTTGCATCTTATCGAAATGAAATTACTGATAGAAGCTGCAGTAGCACATAGAGCAACTATAACATTTTAATATACATATGTAAATCAGTAATAACTTCTAAGAGGAATTAATATATTTTTTTCTTAATTTAATGCTGTAAGCGCTATAAGCTTTCACTTCTACATTTATACTTTATTTTACCCTACCAAGCATTGCTCCAGGTGACAAATAAATTACGCTATTGCGTCATTGATATACGAGAAAATTGACTAAACCTTTTGCGGGCGGAATGCACAATTTTCATTTCAAAAGATAATATCAGCCCTTCCAAATCGCATGACTGATGTATTAGATCACGAACGATTAATAGATCGCAAGACCAGTGTTATTTGGAAAATTACTTGCATCGATTTTGTTCAAGGTCCGGTCTGTTACAATAACGGCATATTGTTACGACGTAAAATACGGAAGCCTTCCGGCAAAGTACTTACAATAGTCATACAATACATGCATTTGATTTTTATTCCAATTGCGATTAGTGGACAATTATCTCGTTTCATGCCTAGCAATTTCCCGCGAGGTATGGTGCAATTAAAGATAATTGGCATATTTATAACGGAGGAACATTCTAAATATTTGCCACAAGATTGTGAGATAGTAAACTTAAAGAGATTTCAAATATCTAATATATATAATATATATCTAATATATGTATCTAAAATCTAATATAAGCATATTTTTATGTATGTAAGAATATTTTTTATTTATTTGTAAAATAATTTTGTCTTACTTAAACCATTTTTCTCCTAACATCTCGAATAAGTTAAAATTGAAATTTTAGATTCCTTCTCTATTAAAGGAACGTCTTGTTTTAGAGAGATTGTTAAAGAAATTATAGTATTTTCTACGTGACCATCCACGACAGAAACGTAAGGCTTTCTTTATTCTTGTCCAATGACCAGAAACATTTGCTCTCATCTGGTCGATTTGATAGATGCCGAAGAGCCTTTCAAGTCGATAAATCCCACGTTTCTTTAAGACTCTGCATGTGATCGCACTAACAAGTCCACCAAAGAGTTCATTACTAAACCTATCAGAGCATCAGGACATCTGCCTGCGGCAAATGTTGATCATGTTTTTGCATATTGCAACATTTTAATAGTTTTCATAGTATTTTATATCATTTAATAATATAAGTACGTGGATGAAACTGTCAAAAGATTACATCATCTGAAATTACAGACTTAATATCTTTTTTGCTTTTAAAATCACGATTACTTTTTTTGTATAAACAATTCCTATAAATATAGACTAAATTTTAAAAAGTTAAATTAAAATAAAGAAATAAACGAAGTAGCCAATGTATTTGAATTAATATACATCTTATAGTGGTAATTAAAAAACAAGATCTTACTACGTAGATTGCAAACATTTATAATTAGTCGTTCTTCCTAATTTAGTTCGAATCTTTAAGGTTCAGAAAGAAATATCATAAGAAAATGCTACATTCTCTAAAAATTTTTACTATATTCTTGTAAATATTGAAAATATCCCTTATCTTTTTTAATATTCAGAAATATTTTTTCTTTGAAATTTAAGTCAGTTTTCAATGTTGAAAACTTGGCAAAAAATTAAAAAAAAATCGTAAAGCTATGTAGGTCCAATTATCTTAATAGTATAAGAATTATAAATTATATTTTTTATTCTCCAAATTATATTAACTTCTACGATATTTATAATAAAATTTATAGATAAAATTATCGTAAATAAATTATTGCACGTAAATTATTTATTGCAATACCCACAAAATGATTAGTAAATTGTTTTTTCTTATCGCTATCATTCTCTTAATTAGTTTTCCATAGTATGTACAAAATTACATTTTTTAAATGAAAATTCGACGTAATTCAAAGATATTTTTTTACTGGATTTGTTTATATTAAATTTCAAGTAAAGAATTAAATATTATAATTTTTACAAATGGTTAAGAGATCCAGTGCTTTGTCATACATTAACATGATCGTAAGTAACAGTCAAAAAAGTTTTACGCGGCGCATTGTTCATTAAAAAGTTATTATTTTTAAATAAAATTATGCAAATGTTCTAATGTTCTAAATAAACTTTATTATATAATACTTAATATAACTTTATATATATATATATATATATATATATATATATATATGTGCACATATATATATATATATGTGTACTATTATTACTACTAATTAAGTAAAAGTAGTACTATTAGTTACTTTTATAATAAATTAAATATTACTATA
>NW_012130094.1:238916-249582 GCF_000143395.1 Atta cephalotes | reverse complement strand
AACGTTACGCGNNNTNTNTAATATATTATAATATAATATNTATATATAATAATTATTATATATATATATATATATATATATATATATATATATATATATATATATATGTGCACATATATATATATATATGTGCATTTATTCACTAATTAGAAAAGTGTCATGTACTTTTCATAAATAAATATTCATACTTTAAAAATAAAGTTAGTAAATATTTTACAAGTATTAGCACATATACGGATAATATGTATTTCTCATTATATTATGTTTCATATTGAAATGAAATAATAAAATTAAATTAATGCTATTACTGATATATTTTTATAGATGATTTACCTAAGTAATAAAAAATAATAAATATAAAAAACATATCTCGTGTTATCATTCTGCTACAACACAATGTTTTTGTGCATCAGGTTTTTTCCATCCAACATTATTTTGTGTACAATTTGTGTACCTACAATTAAAAAAATCTATTATTTTTTTAACAACAATCTGAAAAAGATATTTAATTTTATCAAATTAGACTAATGAATTGCCTGATATTTCATGTTTTAAGTATGTAAGGTAAAATAGAAGATACACTAGCGAACAAAATGCTGCAAATATTGAAAATATTTGTAGAGTCAACGAACCACTAAATTTTTTCAAGAATATACTCTCAACCAAACTATCAATAGAGCGACATGAAAATATTATAACATTATTATAACCTTTTTGAATCAATAATAAACTTAATTATAAGGAAAAATAAATCCATTTATATTATTCATGTTATTAATATTATTTACATTTATTAATATTATTTATTCGTTAATTCAATTTTCAATGTAAAATTAGATAAAGAAAAATTACCTAAATCATCTTTCATTCCTGATATAATTCCTTGAATAGAAAGAGATACATTGGATGATGATATTACATTTGCGTATATACGCTACTGATGTTACGTGACAAAGTATATGATGGTATATATGATAGTGCTATTGTTAAAAATTCTATTGGAACCATCCACCATAATGTTGGTATTACAGATATTAATCCCAACCAATAGAGAATAAAATGCGAGAAAAAGAATAAAAGTATAACCATATCCTAATTTTTCCAATATTTTATCTAAAAAGAAGAAATGATAATTACGAATTAAGAGACATCACGTCGATAATTTTGATTTTGATATAATGTAAGACCAATGTAACAAATTCAAAATATTGATTTGCTTATTACTCACATCTTATTGCTTAAGTTTTTTGTGTCCAAATTTCAAATAACAATTTCAAAAAACAAAAATATCCCGCTAATGGCATAAATTTACCAAAACATAAAAACGAAAATATTAGATGTAGGAAAAAGTTCATGACGTTTTTCCCATTACATCTAACAAGAAAAACGCCACGAATTTTTTCCCACACCTAATATAACAGTAGATTTGAATTTTAAAAGCGTACATATGTCTGTAAATACATTTGACAATCTTGATATAAGTGGCAACTATAATAAAAATATACAAAAATATAAAAATTAAACTACTATTTCTAACCCTAGTTTTCTCTTTTATTCATTTTTCTTAATACATCATAAAATCCTTCAATTTTTGCAACAAATCAAATCTATACAAGTGAATACTAATACAAGAAGAAACTCTGATGTATAAGTTTTGTAAATCTTTCCTTGAGACCATACATCGATTGTATCCAGTTAAAAATCAAACCGAAACCGATGTCACCTCATACTATGCCTATCATATTTCATTTTCTCACCTTTATTTAAGAAGAAGATAAACAAATTTATTGTAGAACAATCTACGCTCACGCGCCCGCGTGCGCACACGCACGTACGCACACGCGCACGCACACGCACGCACACGCACACGCACGCACGCACGCACACGCACGCACGCACACGCGCACGCACACGCACGCACACGCACGCACGCACGCACGCACGCACGCATTTTTTCTATACGATTTGTTAGTTATGTATAAAAAAATATTAAAAATTAGAATTTAATTTATCCGTTTTATATTTATATCAATAGATAGATGTAAAAGAGATAATAATTATAAAATTATTTACGTAATATCTCGAAACAGATTGCGCTGGTCAAAATGAAAGAAACAGAAATATCTACACTTCCAAGGGACATTAAAAGGACGAATTCCCAGAACGTAATATAAACAATGATTATTTTCAAAATTATCACAGATAACATTGCAATTATAATTATCTTTGAATTCTTTTTGACATAATAATGTATTACTAATATTTATTAAACAACTAGTATTTGGTAAAATAACTACTTCCTTTCCAGCTGCATATTAGAAAGATAATAGTACGGAAAGATTTGCATTCTTGTATAGTGACATATAATGTTTCTCGTACCCTTATATAACGCTATTAAGAAATTCTTAAATAAATATAATAAATAAGATCTTTTTTATATAAACAGGTAAAAAGATTTATTACAATTAGCGATATAATAATTATTACATATTATTATAATTATTACATATTATTATAATTATTACTTATTATATATTAATTATTAAAAAATTAATATTCAAACTAATAAATTACTAAAGAAATTACTAAAGAAAAAAAATTTTTTTTAAATGCTTTATATAATATGTAAACATAAAATTATAGAAAACTGTAGAAAATGAAATATATTGTAATCTTGAAATACATATATTATCAAGATTACAATCTCACAAAAAAAGTTTGTAAAGTAAATATGTGGATAACTTAGTGCAGGCTAAAGTTATTTGTAAAGTAAGTATGTGGATTGAATAATATTCTATAGCACAGATTACAGAAATTTTATTGTTTATAATTTATCAAAGAAATACGCAATAATAAGAAAATAAAGACTTACAGAATCTATGCTACAAAATGGTAAATATGCACATGAAATGTTTTGAAACTGATGGTCCAATATCATTAGTCCCGGTGATGAGAGTAAAAAATATGTTAAAATATAGCAACTGCTTGAAAGCAGTAAGCCATAAAGATCAATTTTTTCTGGGTTTGAAAATAATTCATGATAAAACCAAAAATTGATTTAGCAATCATAAATAAAATAGCACCGAAGCTACTCATTATTAATGATGAAATACCGAGCTGTTTACAGATAGAAATGAAAAAATAGCGCCCGTAGCTGAAACAAGAACAATTAAATTATTACACTTATGTATGTAATAACATAATTTATGAAGTTGGAAATAATTTATTTTTAATATTTTTGATTTATCACAATGTATATTATTCTTATTATTAAATATGATTTATATATGTTTTATATAGTAAAAAGTTTATAATATTATATAATTCTTTTATAAAGTAAATTGTAATAAAGATTAAAATATGTTTCAAAAATTGCATAATAATGATGCGATCTGATTTTAATAATCTTGACATATGTTATTAAAGTCATCGCGCTGAGTAACAATCAAAAGATTTTAGTTGTCGCTTATTGTTATTAAAAATTATTAACAGAAAGTGTTGAAAATATATAAAAATGTGTTTAACTTAACAATTTAAAGGTAAACCTTTCCCTTTACACAGTTAATCTTAAATAGGGTCCAAGTGATGACCATGAGCAATGGAAAAAGCTTAAAGTCAATGACCTTAAGACTTATAAACTTTACTTTCTTAAGACTCAAGGTCGAAGTCAAGGTCACTCGAAAGTCATTTAGGGTTAACTGTGTAAAAGGAAAAATTTATCATTTTAATCCCTTTTTCGCTGAACCCAATTTTAGTTTCATATCAGAAATCGCAACATAGTCAGTTGGAACATAGTTAATATCAACGTAATCAATTGGGACTAAAATTGAGTTTATAAATTAAATATTATATCTTTATATATCTTTATATTTTTCTTTATACTATTTTTATATTATCTTTAGAATACAACTCTTTATAGAGAGAGCGAAACTTTACACACATGCAAGATAAGAGTAGATAAATAGTCATTCTTTTTTAAATTTATATTGCTCCTATATAAATGTATATTAATACATTTAATTTATATAGTATTTATGTAACTCTTAACTCAACTTGTTAATAATCCAATGAAAGTCTTCAAAATTTACATTCTTCAATATGAATAAAAAACAAAGTTAAATCTTAAATTATAATGTTGAAAGACAAAAATGTATACAAACACAATATAATTACTATTTAATATATTTAAAAGGTATTAATTCTAATTGCTAATAATTTTTTATTATACAATGAAGAATGATTAAAATATTTCATACTTAGAGGAATGGTTGTAAGAATGTATGTCATGGTCACTGAAATCAATGAGATCCTCACTATATGCAGTTTTACTGTATCTTTTTATATAATTATATATTATATGTTTTGTTATATTAAGACATAAGTTTTAAAAGAGAAATATAATAAAATACGATATAAAATATTTGTATTACATTTTATTATACAATCTATATGTATCATAATATATTCTTGACGTAAAATACATAAATATTTTATATAATATAATATATTTCATAATTTGCTTACCTCCCCAGAAAAAGAAATAATGTTTTTAATGGCAATAACGTGTAATTGATTTTCATGATTTTATGTAACGAATAATATACTTCAATTCTTTTGCGCTTTTTTCCAAAATAATATTAGGCACGTTTAGACAATTTGAAAGACACATTGAAAGCGTTATTCAGTGCTATTGCAGCTATTATTTTTATCGTTCATTAAGTGAAAAAAAAAATACAAAAAGAATACAAGCATTGATAGCTCTTTGTGTGGCCTATTATAATAATTATCAATAATCGTATGTAAGATTAAAAGCGTATAACAATATACATAAATATTATGTAAAATTTTTATAAGTATAATATTTTATAAACACTGGAAATTTTTTAAAATAAAATAACATCATTCCTTTACAAAAGTGACATAACACAAAAATATGATTTTTTTAAATTATTACCATAAATAAATTAGGTAAAAATTATTTTTATTAATCATCAAACTGACTTAATTTCACAATTCATCCGGCAAATAGCGCTTATATTTTTCTTAAAATTTTTAAAGATCATAGTATTTTCTACAGAAGTGTTTTACAGAGAATTTCTACAAAGAATTTCTTCTTGAAGTTCTAGAGTGACAAATTTTGAGTCATGTCATTTATGTAAATAAAAAAATCTTATAAGTAAAAAGAGAATATTTTACAGAAAACATTTAGAATTAAGATAGATTTGATGATAGAAGTTTGAAGAAAAAATTATTTTATTTTGAATTTAATTATTTTAGCTGATCAAGATAAAAATATAAACTAATAAATGATAATTCAAGTTATCTCACTTTTAAAGAAATATTTCAGATTTATTATTTTTGTGGGATATCCAAATTATCACAATCCAAAAAGAAGTTATCTTATAAGTTAGTTGTCTTATAAGTTATTAAGCGGACAAATATGATATTCGATTATACCTACAACAGTATATTATTTTTGAAAAATTATTTGAAGAGCTAATAATTTTCTGATAAATTAAAAAATGATTTTTTCTTTTTGAAACTTGATGTTTGAGATTTAATATTGATTTTTTTAAGTTCTGTCATTTTTGAACTTTTGAAGTAAGAGAACAATATATCTGCGGAGATATAAAAGAATAATAAGTGTAATTAAATAAATAAATAAATATTTTGTGATTAAGAGCATTAATTCATTATAAATATTTTAATATTTACATGAAAACTTTTGAATTTATGTATCTATACACTGATGCTATATAATGTAACTATGTCGACCAATATGATAGAATAACACAACTGCAATAATTGTTGACGATAAACCTTGCATGAAATATAGATTCTAAAAGTACTGTTTCAGTTCTATTATCAATCGCAATTATAACCGTTTCAAAACGTCTACCATAAACGTTATCTAAAGTGATATACATTTGAGTAAAAACATTATGCAAAAATAATATACTATCACGCAGTGGTAGTTTCATAAGTCTGCATTGTCTACAAGTTAAACCCTCCACTGACAATGTAAAATATTCAATCGTAGTTTGCAACTTGAGTCGAGATTCACAGCACATTTTTTATTTTTTCCTAAAAATTGGGGAAAGCATTTAATTAGTTGTTTTAATTTAGAACAATTAATTAATGGCTACCGCCATAATGCGCAATGAAATTTTGTATTCTTATACCATGGTAGCAATCATGTTTCTTTTTATAATTTATTTGAGGCAACATTTTAATTGGAAAAAGCAGCCATGTTCAAAATAATTACGCATCCTCGGAAATGCTTTATATTCTTATATTATAATATTTACACAGCTAAATATAAAGATTGATCTACTAAAATTTCTTCCTGAAATTGGAAAATAAAAAATACAAACTTGCAACTGTTCGCATTTTTATAATACAATTAATAATACATAGTTATATTTTTCAGTATATTAAAATAATACGATCACGCACGACTGTCTTTTCTAAGCTTTGGATTGCTATAAGCTCAAAATATGTATATTTTTTTTAACTCACAACTGCGATTAGTCACATTGTTGTTATATTTTGTATTATAAAATAATAGAAAACATTATTACATTTATTATTATATTATATAATATAATTTACTTTTAAAATTTGTAAAGTATATATTTGCGCGTTTTTTTAAATATATCTTCAAGTCAATTATTATTTAAAAAATGATGTTCTTGGAACTCATATTTTATTTTCTTCAAGTTAAATTCAGAACATATTCACATATAATTATCAAGTGCGAGTGTTATAAAAATGAAATAATAGCAAATAAAAGAAATAAATTATAAAATTATATTGTTAAATATAAATATTGATATAATTAAACTATTTTTACATGTAAATTTATAATATTCATTTTTATACGTAAATTATAAATATTAACACATTTCCAATTCAAGCGTTCTGTATATGTACTATACTTTCGAATTTATACTATTAAAATATTTAAAATTACTGGAAATATATTATTAAATAATTTTTAATGACATTTATAAAAAAATATACAAAACGTTAATAAAATTCATATAATCAATATTTCCAAATGCTGATTTAATGCTTTTGGCTAAGAAAATATTCATTAAATATATTGTATAATGAAAAACATCTTATAATATCATTCTGCTACAACACACTGATTTCGTGCATCATCAGGCTTTTTCCACTCAATATTATTTCGTATTCCTACATTAAAATACAATAAAATGTGTTATTTTTTTTAATAATATCTAAAAAAAGATTAATTGATTTTATTAGATTAAATCATTCGAGTTCTTACCTGATAACTTATGCTTCAAATACGTAATGTAAAGTGCAAAATATACTAACGCACAAAATGCTGCAAATATCGAAAATATTTGCAAAGTTAATGCACCACCAAATTTTTTTAGCAGCATACTTCCCACCAAATTACCGACAGCAAAACCTAAAAATATCTTAGATTTTACACTTTATATTAATAAAAAACTCTTACTAAGAAGGGAAAGAATACATACGTTTATATTGTTCATTTTCTTTGTAATAATTCAATTGTAAATGTAAAATATTTGAAGAAGTTTACCAAAACCCTCTTTTAATCCTGACATAATGCCTTGAACAGAAACAGATACACTGGATGATGATATTACATCTGCGAAAGCTATTGTTGTTACGTAGGAAAGTGTATATGATAATCCTAGTAATAAAAATTCTATTAGAACAATCCACCATGGTGTTGGTGCTATAGATATTAATCCCAGCCGTAAAACATAAAACACGAGAGAGAGATTAAAGGTGTAACCATATCCAAATTTATTTAATATTCTACCTGAAAAGAAAATAAGGCAATGCTTTAATTTATTGAATCGTTTAAATGGAAAATCTTATAATGAAATATAATTTATTGATACCAGATAAAGGTAAAAATATTACACAACCGAAAGCTTCTGCGGCTACAGTTAAACCTTCTATTAATTTAATTTTGTCCATGTAACCAGTCTTTATAGCTAAATCTTCTTCGTACCTAGTAAAATATATAACTTAACTAAACATTATAAAAATTAAATGTTATAAAAATTAAGTTTGCTTAAAATTTTACGTTTTAATTTTTATATTCTGATTTCATATATAACATAAAAATATAAATACCTTAAAAAAAGTATAAACTCACCACAATAAAAAAAAGATTATGTAACCATCAATGGCTCCGACAATGATAGCAAAACAGAAAAATATAATAATATATTTGTATTTTGAAAGCGCATAGATATCTGCACATATATTTGTCGATCTTGATATACGTGGCAGCTGTAATAAAAATATAAAGTGTATGGTTTAGTTTTTTACTTGTTATTTTTAATTTATTATACAATTACCTTCAAGTTTTTACAGCATAATAAATCAATACTGATAAATATAAATGCAAGAAGAAATGCTGGTGTATAAGTTTTATAGATTTTATTTTGGGACCATATATCTATAATATATCCAACTAAAAATGCTACTAAACCATAACTGATTTCACCCCATATACGCTGTCTACCATATTTCATTTGCTCACCTTTACCTGAAAAGATTAATTAATTAATTATAAAACATAATCCCATACGCATAAGCGCGCATATATTTCTTTTTTATATAACATATTTGTGTACAAAAAAGTATTAAAAATTTTTATATATTACAAATTTATTGTAAAACACAAATATATCGACACACATTTTTTTAATGCAATATATTATTTATAATATCAAATTAACTTAGGCCACTATATAAATACATTAAATAAATGAGAAAAGGATCAATTGAACGAAGGAAAGGATCAAACGATCCTATCTACGATCAAACGATCGAATCTACATATTGGTGCCTAATCATATTTTTACATGTAAATTCTAATCATCTATCAATTATATATAATCATCGAAAACATACAATCATGAACTGAAGTTGAAATGATAATATCAATTGATTGTCTATTTGCTACTTAAATAGTATTTTAAAATATCATAATATAATAATTTATCATCTTTGAATTATCCCAGAAATCATCCTTGTGTACAGAATATTCCATTTGAATTTCTCCAGGTAAATATCTCGAAAAATATGGAAGATATAGAAAAATCAAACAAAGATTGCATGGTTTTAGAGGGAGATCATATTGTCTTTCTCCTAAGTGGAGGAGCTAAAAAGATATAAAGATGATCTTTACTTTTTTAAATGGAGTTGTATAATGTTTTACATATATGATTTCTTTAATTATTCTACAAATAAAAGTATTAAGATAGTGATACCAAAAAACCAATTTACGTTCATTTACGAGATATTTTATACTTTATTTCGGTACATATAACATAAAATATTAATTCATAAACTATTAATTTTTTTATAATTGTATCTTTCTTTTATGAATAGAATAATGAGATGAATCAACTGGTGAAAAGAAAACATAGTTGCTTATTTAAAAAATTATCCATTTTACTCACATATTTTTTTAAAGCAATTATGTGTTTTCTTTAACACCAATTAATTCGTCTTATTATTATTTAATATTTTATGTCAATATATGCGGAAATAAAATTTAAAATATCTCGTAAATTAATTGGTTTTTTGACTACCTTAATATTTTTATATACAGAATAATTAAAGAAATCATTGTGTAAAAAAATTATACAATTTCTTTTAAAACTATAAAGATGACCTTCATATTTTTTTGATATCACTACCTAGAAGAAAACAAACATAACCAAAGTATGGCTTCCTCTAAACAGTCTAAACTATGCAACTTTTGTCTGAAACATTTTTCTATATCTTCTATATTTTTTGAGATATTTGTCTAGGAAAATTCAAATGGGACATCCTGATTGACAATTATGACAAATTATGACAAAAAGTATCATGTGTCTCGATAATCAAATTGAAAATAAGATACCCGAATAATTGAAAGATTTCTAGTTTGAATTCTGGAACTGAGGTATTTTTGACACTGCTTTTTTACAGTGTTTTAAGATGTGAAGTAGAATCATTATCAAATCATATTGATCCATTAAGTATGATATTATTTCAATCGTAATTTATGATTGCGTTTCTCTGATAGTAATCGGCATGCAGTTTACTTAACTAAAGCTGAGTTGTTTTGGTAAACTTCAGTTAACTGTCTTACTTTCTTATGTTTTTACTCTTTTACTCTTTTGTTTATCCAATAAGTAAATTAAAATAGTTTATCTAAAGATGGAACTACCGGCCCTAAAAGATATATTTAAAATTTACATACAAAAATATTATATATAGTATAAAATAATTATATATGATGCTCTCAATTGAGTTGATTTGAGCAAAACAATTACAACTAAAATGTTGTTTTAATTTAATAAAACAAACTAAAGGGCTACGAGCAAAAGCTCGATATTTAAGAATATAATTTAAATCGATGGATAATTTAAGAATTGAGAAATAATAGGATTCACATTAAGATATACATTGGAAAAATATATATTCTGAATACATATGTATATATGTATATATATATATATATATATATATATATATATATATATATATATATATATATAATATATAGTAACTAAGTAAGTTACGTTACTAACGTAAACGAATAACTTAGTACGTTAGTTAAGTTAAATTTAACGTTAGTTTAGTTTTAGTTTAAGTTTAA
>NW_012130094.1:226664-238896 GCF_000143395.1 Atta cephalotes | reverse complement strand
TAGATGCAATATTACTGGAGTCAACAGAAGCTTCATTAAGATTTAATTTGCGTTTTGAAATGTAACTGATTTTTGTTAATTTGATAATTTGTTTATTCAATATTGAAAATAACCTGATAAGTGATCGAAAAGTTTGTTGGAATGTTTAAATAAATTATTAAATATTAGCAAACAAGATCTAGCTTTTTGTTCGTAACATAAATACCTATTATATATATTTATAAATACCTATTGGACATCAAATTTAACCTGAATTGTATTGATCGTTTCTTTATTATCTGACATTAGAAAAAAATGACAATTAATTCTATAACGTTTATATCATCGACAAAGATTATACTTAAAGCATATGATTAATATTACATTGTTACTTTTACACTATTAAATCTTCAATAAATATAACATACTATAAAAATATGCGATGAGTCGCTTATGAAATAAACCATAGCACAGAAAAACAGTAAAAAAATCAACACAAAGGTTTTGCTATATTGCTTACGTTATGATCTTAATTGGTCTGTAATTGACTAATTTATTGCATTTTATTGCTTACATTTTACTACTTAAATTTTTTTATATGCCATAGCTGTAAGCGCAGCAATAGGACCATAACGGAAAATTGATATAATACTTCTACATTAATTTAACATATCTTTCATAAAAATAAATAAAAAAATAAATATTAGAATAATTATTATAGATATTTAATTCAAATAATTTTTTAATATATATTTCAATAAATACAATTAAAGAAAATAATAATTATATAAATATTTACCTAATATTTCAAAACAAATTGCGTTGTTTATATTAAAGGAAGTAACAATACCAATAGTACCAAGAGACATTAAAAAGACAAATCCCCAGAAAGTAGTAGATATATACAAGCAGTAATTATTTTCAAAATTATCACAGGTAACATTACAATTTTCTGTTTTTATTGTTTGACATAATGCCGTTTCATTAAAATTTAATAAACATGTAGTATTTGGGGAAATAACTGCTTCGTTCTCAGGAGAAGTAGCGTAGAAAGATATTCGAACGGAAAATTTTGTATCTTTGCATGTCCAGTGACATTTAGTGTTCTTTGTACCATCACATAATAATGCTGTTGAGTTCTTAAATAGAAACAAATAAAAACTTTTAAATATATTTTTAAACGTATAATTTAAAATGTTTATTAAGGTCAATATCTAATAATCAAATATTATTCAAGGTTTATTTATTATTACTTAGAAACTAATGAAATATTTTAAAACATTAATTTTTGAAATATTTTAAATAATATTTACAAAAACATTTTCTAACTATGGGAAGGAAGAACGAATTTAATCTTAAAATATATATGTTATCAAAATCATAGTTTCATAAAAAAATAGTTCATGAAATATAAATACGTAGAGGGGATCACATATTACAGAAATATTATTATTATTCATAAAAAAAATATGCAATTGTAATAAAATAAAGGCTTACAAAATTTATATCGCAAAATGGTAAAATCACACAGGAAACGTTTTGAAATTGATGGTCTGACATCATTGGTCCCGGTAATGGTGGTAAAAAATATATCAGAATGCAAGAACCGAATGAAACCACGAGTATAAACATAAAAATTAACTTTTTTTTGTGTTTGAAAATAATCCATGATAAAACCAATTGTTGGTTTAGTAATCATATACACAATGGGTAAAATGGCAGTGATGCTACCCATTATTAATGGAGAAACACCGAGTTGTTTACCATAAACAGGTAAGAATGGAAAAATAGCAGCCATCGCTGGAAATAAAAATAATTAAGTTATACATTATACTTATATTTGTAGTAGATTAATGGGACTAAAACTAATTTTCAATATTTTTAAATTTATCATAATGTGTATTTTTTTAACGTGATCTACATATATAGAGTCAGTTATAAGTAATATGAAATCTTTTATAATAAAATACATTGTAATGGTAATTTAAATACTTTAAATATTTTTAATTAATGTAATAATTAATGTAATAATAATTATACATTATATATATATATATATATATGTATAATTTAAAAAACATTGAATTTATTTAAATTACTTATAATTATTGGAATATGTAATATAATTCGTTTCATGATTTACTTACCTGCATGAAAAAAAAATAATGTGCTTTTAGAGGCAGTAGCACGTAATTGATTTTCATAATTGTAATTGCTACAACAAATATGTCCTCCAATTTTTATGCTTTTCTCTAAAAACTTGCTAAATTATTATTATATTAGAGTACTAATATTTATACGTAAGATTGAAAATGTATAAGAATAATAATAAACATTATGTAAAAATTTCTACATACATATTATGCAATAATAATATAATGATAAAAAATATTAATAATATATTATAAATATTTAACATTTTTAAGACAAATATAATATTATCTCTGTAAAATAGGATTCCGTTTCTCTATAAATTAAACGCCAACAGTATTGTTTGCCGATTATATTTACTGACAATTCATTTGCGCATAAAAATTATCACTTATAAAAGATCTATTGCTTACAAGTACTATAATGCTTGTAAACAATAGCTATTATGTACAAGCTATGTTACATATATAATTTATTACAGATGGATTACTTACAAATTTTATTGCGCAAAAAATTCAGAGATAATGTTGTATTGCACACGACATTATTGCGCACAAAGCTACATAATATGTACATGATATATGGGGTGCATATCGATATGTAGAGACAATGGGTGCATCTAGAAACGACGACCGCTTACTGAGCGCTTACTGAGCAAAAAAGAGATTTATCTATTATTAATATGTTTATTTATTATAATTCGTAACGTAGAATAATTATGTCTATAGATAATTTTTAATATCATCTTTCTTACTTATTCATATATGTACTTACTGTTTATTATTTCTCTAATGCCATGTTTAGGTAGATATACTTAGGTAGATATATTAGGTACATAATCTTACGGCCTAAATAAGATATTAGAGAAATAATAATAATAAACAGTAATAAATAAGTAAGAAAGATGATATTAAAGATTATCTATAATAGACAAAGCTATTCTACGTTCGAATTATAATAAATAAACATATTAATAATAGATAAATCTCTTTTTTGCTCAGAGCGGTCGTCGCTTCTGGATGCACCCATTGTCTCTACATATCGATACCTACAAGCTGTATTGTGCACAAATAAAAAATATAGACAAAGGCACATTTACATGTAATTATTATTGCCTACAGATCAATCGTAAGATGATCGAATACAAGATCTATTGTACACATTAAGCCTCTGTTAGTTATGTAAAATTTTGTACCTTCCGTTAGGAACTTCTAAGTCTTTAAATGCTTGAGGTAAATTTTTATATTGTTTTGGACTATATAAAGATTAAAAAATTTTTGTAAAGCTTCAATGAACTTTTACTGTCATAAGAGCAAAGTTGGGTAGTAACTAGTTAAAACATTAAAAGTTAAAAAAAAGTTAAAAAGTTAATAACTTTAACTTAATTTAGTTAATTTTAAATGCATTAAATTTTAACTTAACTAAGTTACTTTTAAACGTTAACTTTTTTAAGTTAACAAATTTTTTATATATCTTTTAAATATCTTAGAAAAGTAATAAGACTAAGGACATATGTTCGTAATCTGTTCATATTTCAAGATTATCTCAAGTAATTTTTTAAGATGCTAATATAGCTCTCTGATTGGTTATGCCTTATGCTATAAGCTTTAATCCGGATCTACTAATAGGTATTTTAAGCCTTAAGTCATAAGAAATTGACTAATTACAGTCAAATATTCTTCGATTGTAATTGATCAATTTCTAATGACTTAAAACTTATTAAAAAATAATCACTGACCTTATATCTTCTCTATGTGCTGGCTGTTTTTTTAAAGTTATATAATTTATATCGTTATATACTTATATCATATGAATAAAAAAATTAAAAATTAAATTTAATAATCTATATTGTAGTTATTTAATTAATTTTATTTTAAGAAAAATTAGGACATACCTAAAAAATAATTTTTTTTAAATTAACTTTTTTTTAAACTTAAGTTAATTCAATATTGAATAAAGTTAAAGTTAATGGCTTTACAAAATTAAATAAAGTTAAAGTTAAAGTTAAAAGTTAAAAGTTAAATAAATTAAACTTACTTACTTACTTACTATATACTTTATTAATTTTGTAAAGCTATTAACTTTAACTTTGTTCAATTAAAAAAAACAACTTTTAACTTAACTCAACCCTGCATAAAAGTCAGTCAGTAGTATTATTTTTTAAAGATTTAAGTTTGTCTGTCAGAACTCAGAATAAAAAATCAACTTGCCTTCAAATCAGCAGAAAGCAGTTAAAGCTGCTTGATCCTTTTCACATAACAGAATCGTATCCTGAATCGTACATCGGATATCTTATAGATATTGCAATATTTTTAGATTATCTCTACAATACTTGGATATTTCTGTATGGATTGTCGTATAGCATAGTACGTAGAGTTATGACGTCAGATGTAAAATACTTTTTCTTGCAAAGTAGAATATAACATTTTTTTATTAGAATATAACATTTTTATTTTTATAACAATTTTTTTTATATGTTATTATTCACACCAACTAATACAGACTATTAGACACAGATATTATACAATAGAATTTTAAAAGAAAAGCAATATTGGAACATAATTACGTAATTTATATCAAAAATTCAATACATATAATGTACTGAATCAAATAATTATGATTTCAGAAAATTAAGAAAATAAAAAAATTTAGGAAACATTTAATCATATGGCTGCTTTCAAATGAAGCACTCTTTCAATTAATAAAATTTTTTTGTTTGTAATATTTAGATACGTGTATCTGTAATATTTTCATAACTTTTTCATTAAAAAAAATGTATAATATATTCTTAATTTATAATAAACGGAACTCTCTCTTTTAAATGTTTGAATATTCATTATATACAATTTTTTTGTATCAATGGATTTACACTCACTAATGCAATCTACTGAAACTTTCAATCGCGTCAATGGATATAACAGGACAAACACTGCAGCAACTATTAAATGCGATATATCTGCATAGAACATGCCTTTTAACAATGTTTTCTTACATTAGTACTTTTACATTATTAAACGAAATAATTGTTCCATAAAACATTGTCTATCGTTATCTACATAAATGATGTTTGAACTTAGTAATACGTTGTACATTGTAAACAATACATGCTAAACAAAGTTTATCGCAAAATTTCACTAGTTCTACATTATTGATATAATCGCGCGCGCGTAACTAGATTATTTAAATATTATTAAATTAAGAAATGTAATAACAATACAGTAATAACAACGTCAGAATATAATGAAAATTATATTTTTGCTCAGTAAATTACTATACTAAGTTGTACGATATTTATAATAAAATTTGGATATCTTATTATTATATTGGATATCTTATTATATATTGTATTATATGGATATTTTATTATATAATGATCGTACGTATTCTTATTTAATTATTCCCCATAGTGGAAAAAATATTTTTACGATAAGATACAGAAAAATTACATAAATTGAAAGATCAAGATCTTAGAAATTCTTAATTTTTCGTAGATATTAGTTATAGTGGGATGTAGAAAGAGGTTTGTTTATCTTAGAAATGTTTAGTTTTTCACAGATATTCGTAATAGTAACGTAATGGGACGTAGAGTGGTGTTATTTGAACGCGGAGGATTTCTTATAGGTTTTTCAAAAAAACAATGTCATTCTACATTCCACTATGAATATCTATGAAAAATTAATAATTTCTAAAATCATGTCTCAATCTATGTAGATTTTCGCCAGAAAAAAAGAAAGTTTTTCCGCCAGAGTCATAGTATAAATTATAATCTCAAGTTATTTTTCTTTTAAAAACAAAAATTAGATAAATGAAAATACGAAAAACTATAATGCGCAAGCGATTAAAATTTTAATTTATAAACAGGTTAGATCTCAATTGCTGTTACGTTTTGGCCGCATTTCAAGCCACATCGTCAACGAAAATATATAATATCATTGAAGCTCTGCACACTCCTGCGTAAAGGTTGAATCCCACTCAGCTGAATCATTTTTCAAACTCTTCATTAAGATGTAATCTGCTATTAAATTTTATAGGGATCAACTTTAACGATTAATATCTCACTTTATAGGACAGAGTACAACATTTAACTATTAGATTCTTTCGTGCTTTGCTGCAAAAAGCGAATAAAAATAACTCCATCGAAATTGAAGTAAGGGATGTCTTCAAGATAATTATCAAGAAATTAAATATTATGATATAATTTCTTGTAATTATTTAGCATCTAGCTTTTTGCTACATGTTTTTAATATTATAATCACGAGTAAATTAAAAAATTTCAATCGTTATGAATTGTTTGTCAAAAAGTAATTAACAAATGACATAAATTATGTATTAGTAAATTATGCTATTGCATATAAGTGTAATAATAAATCAATCGTTTTTATTTTATTAAAGAAAATTAATATCTGTAAAAGCCAAACACAAGATAAACAAATGTAATAAATTTATTCGAGTAATATAATAGACGTTTTGATCCTTTTATATTGTGGATTCTTTCTAATATGAAACATGAAGCGATGAAAACTAATTTTTTACTTGATATTTTACTCCAAAATAAAAAATGCCGTTCTTTTATATCTCTACGTTTGATTAGATGAAATAGTTACTTAAGATTTATTGCATATGATAATTTTACACGACATCACTTCATGTTTCATATTTATGCTTCTGCAAATATACATTCTATATGTATGACTATATTTTTTGTTCTCGAAATTTTGTTAATATTGAATAGAATCCACAATACACACACAGGATCGAAACGTCTATTTTATTACTCGAATAAATTTATAACTCGCGTTCATCTTGTTTGACACTTACAGACATTAATTTTCTTTGATTTATTTCGGTAGAGTCTGTCATTTTATTTAATTTGTTTTCATTTTAACTACAATTTTTCCATTTCTTATGGTAAATGACTTAACATTTCTCCATTAATAATGGGTAGCATGATTGCCATTTTACCTATTCTATATATGATTGCTAAGCCAACATTTGGGTTTATTATGGGTTATTTTCCAAAAAATTGCTCAATGATCATCAGTTTTAAAACATTTCCTATACATCTCTATTGTTTTGTAGAATAAACTCTGTCTTTAAGAGAATAAGAGAATTTATTCTTTTAAAATCGTGTTTTCTTTTAATAACAAACTTTTGTAACTTCTATAAATGTAGTTTCTAATTTTGATAATCTCGTTTCTATTTATAAATTAATTGCTAACAATATTATTTGTCGACAGTTTGTGCACAAAAATAATTGTCCAGATCATTTGCTTACAAATATTATTGTGCACAAATATAGTGCACAAATATACGAAATGAAAGCACATTTGCACGCATAAAACTATTGCGCATAAGTTGCATTGCACATAATATTATTGTAGATTAACTGCTTGCAACTTTTATTGTGTACATTAAGGTTCCTTTGTCACAGCATACCAATTGTAACATTATAAGCAAAGGATTTTTTTTGCAAAATATGTCAAAATAAGATACTCTTTTGGATGTTACTGCTTATTTTCTATAATAGAAACTAATTAGATATTAAATAAAGGATTTCTTATCTTAAGATCGTCCATGTAAATAAACAATCAATATAGAATAAATACTTAATTAAATATTTAATGGTCAATGCAAAAGCTTAAGGGATATGTTCTATAACTCTTAATTTGTAACTATAGCGTCATTACATATTTTATACATGAAAAATCCTACGCAACGATACTATGACGCTACAGTTAAGAGGTGCTGTACCATGAGCGATTCGAAGAAGCTGAAGTGACCTCTAATGAGAGAAAAGTTTATATCTATTGCCGCATATAATATTCTAAACAGTCTAAGACAATCTGGGATCCGATTCCTCGTCACAAATTAATAGCTAAGTTTTAACTAAATCAAATTAAAGTGATTAAGACGCTGATAGATAAAGGCAGAGAATGAGTGTCCTGACCAGAGTATAATACAACTCCTTCTTGAGCGAACCAGAGACAAACCCGAATCAATTGCACGCTTCTTACCATTAAGAGCCGAACTGTTTACCGACAGAGCAAGTCCTCAATTAGCCGACAGTAACAGTATAGTTGCTAAATCGCGCGAACACTGCTATTGCAGAGTGTGACATATTATTACGCCGCCGACCTCATGTTCGGAGCACTTAGCGTGAAAGTTGCAGTAGTGCAGTATGCTACTTCATGCAGCAACGTCTCAAGAAAGTTTATTATCAAAACATTGAAGATATGATTCTATCATCGAATTAGAATTCTATCGAATGGATTTTGTGAAAAATTCATTAGTTCCGATAAATGCAACGTCATTTCCGAAATAGATGCGCAATACGACGAACCAGCGATTCGTTCACTTTCAATTAAATCGGCGACAAAGATACTTTAATTTCCCCATCGATTTTTACATAAAGAGGATGATTTTACTCAAGTATCTAAACATTTATCTAGATATATCATTCAGGAGAATCAGCAGATGCAAAAATTTTTAGATAGGGGAGACTGAAGGTGTACCAATTTTTAGAAATATACATATATTTCTTTATTTATAATATATATATATATATATTTATTTCTTTTAATGCACATGATGCAACAACTATTTAGATTTATGGTACTATTTACAAAAAGGTGTAATTTTAGGCTGTTTATATAAAATATCAAAATCCAAATTAGTTGCAAATTCTTGCTCCGATTTGGAACATAATGAAACAGAGTTAAAGAAAATTGCAACATGTTCAAAAAATCAAATTATCTGTTCTAAAATTATCTTCTTATGTTACTTTTGTTTTTAAAACTGAATTTGTTATTAAAAGCAGAATTTGTGTTTTTAAACCAAAAATTTGTGTTTCAGAACAGATAATTTATTTTTAAAGCAATAAATTCGTGTTAAAATTTGTTGTTAAAACAGTGAATTCTATTACAATAAGGACTTACAACGCATTCGCACGTAACCATAAAACACGAAAATGTAACCTCAACACATCACAATTCATAATTAATATAATTTATGTAATATTAATTAATTCATTGTATTCCTGCATCTTTCGTGATATGATACGTATAAAAAATTGAGCGTAACTTTGGAACTATTTGTCGGTAATAAAAAAAACATTTCTCTTTTTCATTAATCTCTAGTTTATTCCATTGACTCTAATCATATCTTACTCATATAATTAGAGATTCAGCCTTTTATCTGCTCTAAATTTATTTCGCAATGGTGACGAATTAATGTGTTTTTTATATTCACTTATAAAAGTTAACCGATAATTACACAGTAATATAGATAATAAGTATACATTTTTCAGATATCTTCCCTCTCACGAGTACAATCTTAATGTACTGGAAAGACACGAAAAGAACAGTTTTTCTTAAATATCTAAAAAATTTTTAGATCTATCTAAAATATATCTAGATAAATTTATAAATATTTGAGTAAAATCGTATAAAAATCCTCCTCATATAAAAATCCAACGATAGGAAAGCTATCTTCGTCGATTTAATTGATGAAAGTGAATCGCAGTCAGTTCGCTGCGTCGTACGTTTGCTTCGAGAGTGCTATTGAAATTATCGGACTAATAGACTTTTCACAAAATACATTCGATGAATTCTAATTCGACGCGAAAGACTTTTTTAAATAATTCGTTCACGCGCGAGTATAATGTACTATTCGCAAGTGTCCTACGAGAGGATGTCAATTATCTTAATTCTGAGAGGAAGTCTGGGAGAGGCATTGGCGGAGCAATTTTAAACATCAATTTTTTCTTATGTAAAATTAGTAAGATAAACATCCATAGTGCATGGCCTAGGAATTGAACAAAAATAAATTTTTCAACCTATTCTCAAATTAGTTTTAATTTTTATTATTGTCTTCTCCTTATTTCTTCAGATAACTTTTACATCGATATAGAACTAGCATTATATGCCCTTCCTTTATTTATTCTTAATTTGTTATTGTATTATTTATTCAAATGTTTTGTATTTATATTTTAAAGATCATCATCTAATCTAATCTATCAAATTAATAGATATTCAGATTTCTCTCTGACTATATTCATAATCAGATCTTTATTTAAGATAGTTTTAAATTTAATCTTAGAAGGTCATGATCAGAAAGCCGAATTAGCATCTTAGGACAATATTAAGATGGTCTTAAAATAAGAATCGACTATGAAAATCAGCCTATTACACACTGAATATGGTGAGAGATCAGCAACGAGCAATATCCAATAAGAACTCTGCTTTATATCGTCACGTGCAAAAAAAGCAGAGCTTTCATGATTCAAAGCCTCGATTCATAATATTCACATCTACTGTGGAAACAAAAGTTGTTGAATTTTAAGAAACTTGAAATTAAATATTTAAACAAGTTAATTTAACGAATTTTCTTATAGTTTATAATATGCACCTATATAGAAATGGAATTACGCGAAATTATATTTTTTTAATACAGATTTTCAATCCTTTTTTATCAGACATAATTACTAATATGTAAATATATTCCAAAGTTTCTATAATTACAAAAAATTATAGAAACTTTTCTAATCATCGTTAATTAAAGATTTAATTTAGCAAAAATGAGTTAAAGATCCTCCATCATCCGCCGATTTTATCCTTTTTTCTTTGCTCAATCGTAAAAAACGGGCTATTAATAAATTTAATAGTCCGGGTAAGTATATTTTAAATTTATTTTTGCAGATAAGTATATTTTAAATTGGTTTTTTTTATGTCTAATTTTATCTTTAATTATTGTATCTTCTAATTATTTTATCTTCTAATTATATTTTTATATAATATAATTATAATATAATTAATATATAATTATATTTTATCTTCTAATTGTATTTTTCACTAATTACATTGCATTGTGATTAGCGACATACGATAAAATAATTAGCAATATTGCATAACTTTTTTAATATTATCTTTTATTGTAATCCTTTATACATTCAATAATACAATAATAATTATTTACAATACAATGTACAATAAAAAAATGCTGTACAAAATATAATAAAAATTATAGAGCATAATTAATAAAAGCATAATTAATAAAATTTAGTAATGCGGGATTAATATGAAAACATAATGTATTAATATGAAAACATACATACAATAAATTTTTCTAAACCAATGTTTAATGAAATATTGATGAACGCGGAATGAAATACTAACAATTAGATCGTATTTACTATTAATTATTAACTTGTGATTATAAAACTTATTAATATTGTGATAAAAAGTCATTAATATATTTACGACAACACTTTCATCTCGTTCAAGATAATTATCCCGATTTGATAACATCAAAATCTTTCCGCCTTGTGATAAGATTAGTATCCGATAATAAAAGAAAAAATAATCTTCTAGAAAAGCGAACGTGATGTATTTTGATTCTATGTCAAATTCATAAAATCCATTCAAAAGTTAAGCAATTCGTCAAATAGCAACGGTCTTGTTACAGGAAGATATGAATTTCAAATCTTTCAGACTACTTACGATAGTAATAATTTTGGTAGCAATTACATTTTTATTGCATTTTTAATATAATATCAAAAAATTTCATGAGGAAATTATATGTTTTGTCACACATTTACTACAAATTTATCACTTATTAAAAATAAAAGGACAAAATGATTTCCTTTTTGAAATGGTTGTTACGAGAAAATATATTTAATAATAATATTTAATAATAATAAAATACATGCGTTATTGTAATTTTTTATATGTATGAGTACAAAAGTTCTCGGGTATCAATTGTTCGAGATAAATCGAACCTAATAATAACGAAATTTTAAACAACTATGCTTTTATATTGAAAAATTTATTGTATAAAATTTGATAATTCTTATTTTTCTGTATTTTTCCAAAATTTTAATTATTAATATTCCGCTATGAGAGTACTCATTCGACTTATCTCAAATTTTTTATACTCATTTTTAATTTAATTCATAATCACGATAACATTGAAAGAACATAAAGTATTTTGATAAAAATTATCTAAATCGACAAAGACAAAATTTGTTAAATATTAATAATTTCGTAATATATATCTGCATGTATTTTATCATAAAAAAGTATATATATGTATATATATATATATG
>NW_012130094.1:222967-226644 GCF_000143395.1 Atta cephalotes | reverse complement strand
TATATATATATATATGTATATGTATATATATATATATATATATATATATATATACATAAATTAATAATTAATAATATTCTGGAATGACAGGATGTCCAATACCTAAAAATGATTTTAAAATAATAGTTAGAAAAATTAAATATACACATTCGTAACCATATTTTTATTAGAGCAATCATCAAAAAATAAGCAAATTACTTGTATAAAACTTAAATTTATTGATTTAATAATTGGATTTAAACAAATAATTACAATAGTATAAACAAATAATCTATTGGATTGTCCAGAAAGTTCGTGTCGATTTTGAAGGAAAATTGAAACGCAGAAGATTTAAATTTTAGTATACATTTATTAAATTATATAGGTTAGTCGGCACGAACTTTCGGACAACCCAATATATTAATTATATAATACTAATTATATAATTATATAATACTAAATTTCTATTGTTATTAAGGTAGTATTATTATTAACATTATTATTACTAGTACATTTAATAAAACAAAGAAAGCGACGAAAATTGTATGCTAAAGTATATATCACTAAATTTCGCAATTTGATTTTAAAATATATAGCAATAATTGTCATTGACTCATTGGGGATTAGTCCGAGTCTGTACAAGAATCTCCAACGAGATGCCAAACTAGACTGAATGGACTTTATAGAAATTGACGAGGAATAAATCTCCTATTGATGAAAATAATTTCGACTTTTCATCGATACAAACCGGCACTATAGCATTCATCTCACGCGAAGGACAATGATGAGATTTTCGTATATAATTTAATCATTAAGATATACTTATAATTTTGTAATGTTGAAAAATATAAATGTTAAAAAGCAAAAAGAAGTTAATATTTAACCATTGTCTCAGTCAAAACTCCAATCTTTACTAACTTATTTAATAAATTAAAATTTGTATATAGATTTGTAAATAGAAAAATTGATTATTCTAAACATCAGATTTTTAATCACTCAAAATTATTATTAATAACTTTTTGACATTCAAAATAAAATCTAAATAAAAAAAACTTTTTAAATTAAATGTCTATCAAATTCGTTAAATTAATAAACAATTTTTGTTGCAATGTTTCGTTGATTTTGTATAATTTATTGTATATCAATAAAATAACAATCAATTTGATTTATTACGACAAGATAAATGCTATTTGTATGTGGAATAGATATATTCGATGCGGATATATAAACATCCCAATAAAATGTTAAATGTTATTTATTAGTAATTATTTATTAGTAATTATTGCACAAATTACAAAAATAAACATGATTGCATTTACCTGGACATAGTTTACATAAATTTTATATTACGTATAATTAATATTATTATACATAAGTTTATTTACAACAAAATTAATTACAATATTAACGTATATGCATACTTTGTATATGTATAGAATTTTATAAGATATTAAGTTTAATTTCAAGGGAGCTAAAAATTCAAATGAAATTTAAAATTATATATAATTTAATTTATTTTCATATTTGATAATTGGAACAAGATGCTGATAATAAAATAAAATTTTAAATTAATTAAAAATTTTATTAAACTTTTAATCTCTCCTTTCCATTTTATCAAGTATGTACATATGATGTCTATATATCTCTACCTACATATTACATAATTTACTGATTAGATTTATTATGTGTGATATTTTTTAGTTTATATTTATTTTTTATTTTTTAAATAAAATTTAATTACACGAAATTTATTTAAGTATTATTTTATTTGTAATAATTTAATTTTTGAATTTAAAATGATTGTGTTTATCCCTACCTATCCATATTTGTCCTATTTATCCATATTTTCATTTATTAGTGTGTATCATATCTCCATCCATATATTCCCATCATATATTACTTTATTAATATGTAACAATATTGCGAATATAATCCGTTAATGATTGCGTTCAGTAGAGAAAGCTGCTTTGCAACTGTTGTAAAATTCAAAATGATTGATTTATACATTTAAACCCATAAGGAACTAATCATATTAAAAAATAATGCCTAACCAAGTTCTATCTCATACTGATAAATTGACCGGAATAATCTAATCGCGATCATATTAAATAAATAAGCAATAAATCATAATAATTGAAACAAATTTTCCATTTTTAAAATATAAAAAAATAACAACTAATAAGACTAATGAAAGTCAGTATGGATAACCAAGCGCAAGTTTTGTAGATTAAAAAATTCTGCAAAACTATGCCACATTATTCGCACTGACTCTTATTAGCTCTCTTGTTCGGTTATTTTTATACTTTAAATAAAAAATAATTAAAAAAATATAAGAACTCGCAATTGCGAGCAAGTTACCCTCCCGAATCTTCTGTTTATCCTTATACATATATCTTTTAAAAATTTAGATTGATGTTACACACCAACCCTTTTGTACAGATTCTCTTCTTTCTTGACTAGATTGAATTCACCTTTTGTTGTTCCCGGCTAATACGCTGGCTTCGTATGCCAAAAATCGACAACAAGGAAAAATACTGTCTTTTGCTGCCGATTAATATCGCCGGCAATAAGCGTATGACTTTACGCTTTTGTATGATGCGCGAAACACGAATGCGAAGAGGCCATCATATTAATAAAATTGATTAAATATTAATATAAATAATTATCAATTAATAATAGAATAATAATAATAATAATTCTATTAATATATGAATAAATTTCAAGTTTATTTTCTATTCGCATTTATTCAAAATCAAAAATATAGTAATCTAATAGTAATAAATCAAAAATATAATTCAAGATTAAAAATAAACCTAAATTTAAAAAAAATCTTCATGTCAACGTTATTATTTCAAGAGTCTCAAAAGTAGTAAGTCTCAAATATTACAAAACTAGATTAAATTTCTTAATGTAAATTTTATAATGTAATCAAAAAAACTTAATTTAAAAATAAACGACTAAAAATTACTAAATCGATTATCATCATTTGATAAAATTCAAGACTGCATATTTTTATCGAACGATTCGTTGCTGAATTTCTCAAAACATACGGAGATGAGAAATTCAGGTGAATGATGTAAGATCCGAAAGGAATAATTTTCCCTCACATCAATAAATAATCCCTATCATATTTTTTATTAGTAGAATCATTTTTTTGAATAATTTATTATTTCAAAATTAAGTCATGCAAATCTCTGAATGTGGTGATTTTAAAATAGTTATAAGATAAAATTCTTATATTTCTTGATAAAATGTATATTGGATCTTACATCATGTTACTATTTTAACTGATATAAAATCCAATTAACTGGATAAGTTCTAAAAGATTAGGCTGAAATAAGTACATTGAGATAAATAATAATAATTAATAAACGTAAAATGTATTTGACAAGAAAGCGAAATTAATAAATTATATGCTCTATACTAAAATTTTTATTATCATTTCATTAGTAATGTACATAAATAAGTGTAAAACAACAGAAAGAATTTCTTAGAAAACAGTTCCTATTATATGTGCGTATATAGGTATTGCTTTTCTGTATAAAACTTAATCCTGAATAATCCTGAAATACTTGAGGATAAGATAAACAGGGAAAAATAAAATAATATTTATTAAACTGTGCATGCGCGCGCGCGCGCGCGTGCGTGCGTGTGGTGTGTGTGTGTGTGTGTGTGTGTGTGTGTGTGTGTGTGTGTGT
>NW_012130094.1:209606-222947 GCF_000143395.1 Atta cephalotes | reverse complement strand
CGCGCGCGCGCGTGCGTGCGTGTGGTGTGTGTGTGTGTGTGTGTGTGTGTGTGTGTGTGTGTGTGTGTGTGTATGTGTAATAAACACTTTTCTATATAATAGTATTCATAGAAAATAATTTCATATTTTCTTTACTATTTACTGTAATTATTTTATATAATTTTTATATTTTAATTTTATATTTAATTTATATATTTTTTTATTTCGCGTATTTCATATATTTCAAAAATACGAATATTTTTATTCTTTTTCATTTT
The DNA here is from genome assembly GCF_000143395.1 of Atta cephalotes. NCBI lineage: Eukaryota > Metazoa > Arthropoda > Insecta > Hymenoptera > Formicidae > Atta > Atta cephalotes. Next base: position 222,690 of record NW_012130094.1, on the reverse strand, counting down.
AACTTCTAAAACGTTATTTTAATAATTAAATTAAATAAATAAATTTAATAAAAAACATTCACCGAAAGAATCTATTTTTTATTATACTTTTGAGATGAAATTACTCAATAACAAAGCATTCACATTAACACGTATGCATTTATAATTAGTACACAAAATTTGAGTTAAATTTAATAAAATTAGCAATAATTTGAAGTGCACCCGGCAAAAAATTTTTAACGCATGAATATGTATAAATATGTATAAACATACATAATAAATATTCATAAACATTAAAAATAATTAAAGGGTTAATTTTCATATTATTTGTTTCAGAAAAAAAAGTTTGGAAGCATGTAAAAAAAATTGCTCCTACACAATTATACATAATTTTATATATACAATATTTATACATAATTTTTTTACATTTCTCAAACTTAATTTTTTTCTAAAACAAATAGTATAAAAATTATCCTTTTAATTATTTTTAATGTTTTCTCGTTACTATTATTATTTCTATCACACTAAAAAGTAATTTTACAAAAACAAAAAAAAAAGAAGAATGTATGAATATGTATGGACATTTTTCATATATGATTATATATGTTTATGGATATTTATGTATATTTATACATATTTATACATATTAATGCATGAAAAATTCAATGAGTGAATGTAACATTATAAATTTCACAATGCATGCACAATAAATTCCATATAATAAACAGGTATTCAAAATTAAGTTTATCCCAATCTGTTATTACTTATCCATTTTAAGGTAACAAATGTATGGAATGCTATATATACAGTTATCGATATATTTTTAATAAATTGATGCATATATGCATTTATAGATATATTTATAATAATTAATAAAATTACCACACATCCATTATTCCAATAAAAACATTAATTTATCACTCACTAATTCAATACGCAACAGTGGAGTTATCAGTCAATAACTTTGCTATGATGATTTCTGTAACAAAAAAGATATGAAATCCAAATTAAAACAGAATAAAAAAATCAACCATATTTCAAGAAATATTTACTAAATGCAAAGTCTCTTGCAAATAATATCATATAGTATTTAAAATATATAATATTTGTAAGCATTAAATTTTTTAATTTACCATTCAATTATATTTATAAAAATAATTATACATTTTTTTTAAATATAAAATTTATAAAATTTCAAAATAATTTTAAAATAATCCTTTTTTAATTATCATTTTTAAATAATTAAAATAAAACTACTCAAGAAACTACTCAAGACAGAAGAAAGATTCTGATATTACATAAATAAAAAATAATATTTACCACAAGGTTGCTCCGACGGTGCCCGATGCCTCTTCCAGACCTCCTCCTCCTTCTCTCAAAATATGACAACCTCTTGTACAGAACACTTGCACAAAGCACTCGGGAATAATGCACTATAATCGCGCGCGGACTATAACTTGAGTCCAATAACTTGAACAACATTCCCGAAGCAAACTCGCGACGCGACGAACCGGCTGCGGTTCATTTATTTTCAAGTAAATCGGCTACGAGGATACGTTAGCTTCCCCGTTGGATTTTTACACGAGAAGAGATTTTACTCACTATCTAAAAATTTATCTAGAAATATTATTTAGATAAATCCGAAAATTTTTAGATACTTGAGAAAAACCATTCTTTTTGTATAAATATCCCCTAGGTACTGAGCTCTTTCATCACATCAAGATCGTACCCGTGAGAGGGAAGATAATCTGAAAAATGTAATATATAGCTATTATCTATATTACTATGCAATTACTATGTAATCGATTAACTTTTAGAAACGAATATCAAACATACGTCTGCATTACGAAATAAATTCAGAGCAGAAAGGGATGAATCTTTCATTTATATGATGTCTGTAAGATATGATTAGAGTCAATGAAGTGGGCTAGAGATTAATAAAAAAGAGAAACGTTTCTTTTATTCTATATATATAATTAGTTCAAAGTTGTGTTTAATTTTTAAATGGATCATATAATAAAAGGTGTACAAAAACAAAAAATTAATTATTAAACTATATTAATTGTGAAAGCAGGAATTGCGTCATTCGCATGAATTCGTATTCATAACGTTGCTTTTTTATGACTTGTGTGATACTGTTCATACAGGCAAGTAACCGATTCGTGTGCCACTCTTCTTCACATTTTTTTTTGAAATATATAATAATCGCACAAAGTTTTAGATATAATACGAAATGTTGTATTTTATGAATATTCATATAATACAATTACTAGTATGATTAATTATTCATTTTAAGTACAGCGTTTCATATTATATTTGGCATTCTTCAAGATAAGATTTCAAAAAGTAATGAAAAGAGCTGCCGCACGCGACACAACTCGTACGAATCTCAGTAAGGGAATGACTGCGCAGTAACTTTGTAAAGGTGACCGGTAACGCGTCGCCCGTGCCACCCCGTGTCATCCCCACCCTAAGGCTGCGCGATAACCGTCTAAATATATTAATTTCGAAATATTAACGCATATTATGAAGTAAAATAATATATTCTTTTTGAATGTTCTCCGATTAATAAAACAATTTCTTATATGTATCTAGTTTTAGGCGCGAGTTGTTTAATCATAATTATGATGCTATCATAATTATATTGTGATACACCGAAGAGCATATTTGACGTTTATTTTATAATTTTAAATATTTCGTATCAATATTACAATGTGCTGACAAAAGGCAAGAAGTGAAAAAAGGTTTTTGATTAGCGTGATTTTTCTTACATAATTGCTCACGTGAAATGCTTTTGACATCCCAATTGTATTTCAATTTTAATTGCTCTTTTTTGTACAATTAAATAAAGATTAATAATATGTCATAAATCCTTTAAATAAAGATAAATGCAAAAATTTATTTTAAATTATGAAACAATTTCGACTGAATAGAATAATATGTATAAATAGCATGCACATACGTTTAGAGATAAGTAATTTAAATAGAATTTATCTGTTACTTTTCCCGTATTGAGAATGCGGAGTAACACGGAAATGACAGAATTATACGATTCAAAGTGATAAAAAACTACAATTTGAAATATTTAACAATAAGAATCTAATTTTTATACCGTACATGTGAGATATTAATAATTCGTATGTTATTTTATCGAGCCATGATCGGCATTACACATAAATTTAAAGAATTTTTGAAATATAGAATAATTTGCAATAGTAGTGTCATAAATTAATTTTTTAGCTGAAAAATTAAATAATAATTAACAAGATATTTAATATTTTTAGTCAAAGTTGTATTTAGCGTAAACTGTTTCGCAATATTAAGAAAATTTGCATATATCTTTATAAAGGATATAGAATGTTATCAACCTTTATTTAAATGTGAATCATTTAAAAATTAATGAAAATTAAAACATATATATAATGTTGGAATATCAAAAATACTCCACACACGCAAACAATTATTGATTACATTTACAAGAACCGTGCAAATAATATAGGATTTAAGTGCTAGAGATGCCATAAATAAAGCGCGAAATACTCGTTTATCAAAATCTTGTAAAATACGAATAATTGAATAACCGTGAATATTTTTCATGCGCAATAATTGGGTATTCGAACTTGAACGGCGCCCGGTAAACAACGATTGAAGGGGTCACGCGACGAACAGGGTGGGGGAGGGTGCCGCGCGGCGCGTAGTTGGCTACGTCATCACTTCGGCATTCGCTTGACGATCGCGAAGGGAGATGGATGTGTTTTACGATTCGATCGCATTAATTCATAAAATTAGATATTTACGATCGTGAATTACATAAGGGTGCCTAAAACTAAGAAGTTAATAGGTTGTATTACACGTTTTTTGTTTTATTTCTTAGATTTACATTTATTACTCACATACACAGCTCATGAATATTTCGAATATTTCATATGTTCTCAGATGTATGGTATAAAAATTAGATTCTTATTGTTAAATATTTCAAATTGTAGCTTTTTATCACTTTGAATCGTATAATTCTGTCATTTCCGTGTTACTCCGCATTCTTAATACGGGAAAAGTAACAGATAAATTCTATTTAAATTACTTATCTCTAAATGTATGTGCATGCTATTTATACATATTATTCTATTCAGTCGAAATTGTTTCATAATTTAAAATAAATTTTTGCATTTATCTTTATTTAAAGGATTTATGACATATTATTAATCTTTATTTAATTGTACAAAAAAGAGCAATCTAAATTGAGATACAATATTGAGATGTCAAAAGCATTTCACGTGAACAATTATGTAGAAAAATTACGCTAATCAAAACCTTTTTTTACTTCTTGCCTTTTGTCACATTGTAATATTGATACGAAATATTTAAAATTATAAAATAAATGTCAAATATGCTCTTCGGTGTATCACAATATAATTATGGTATCACATTAAATGACTTTCGCCTAAAACTACATAGGTACATATAAGAAATTGTTTTATTAATCGGAGAACATTAAAAATGTAAAGAATATATTTACTTATTTTACTTCCTAATAATATACCTTAATATTGCGACAGTTAGACGGTTAGCGCGTGGCCTTGAAGTGGGGATGGCACGGGACGGTACGGAGCGACGCGTCACCGGTCACCTTTACACATAGTTACTGCGCAGTCATTCCCTTACTTAGATTCGTACGAGTCGGTCGCGTGCGACAGCTCTTTTCATTACTTTTTGAAATCTTATCGTGAAGAATATAATATGAAACGTTGTACTTAAAATGAATAATTAATCATACTAGTAATTGTATTATGTGAATATTCATAAAATACAACATTTCATATTATATCTAGCATTTTGTGCGAGATTATTATATATTTCAAAAAGAAATGTGAAGAAGAGTGGCACGCGAACCGGCTACTTGTCTGTATGAACAGTATCACACAAGTCATAAAAAAGCAACGTTAATATTAATACGAATTCATGCGAATGACGCAATTCCTGCTTTCACAATTAATATAGTTTAATAATTTAATTAACTTTTTGTTTTTGTGCACCTTTCATTATATGATCCGTTTAAAAATTAAACTTTGAACTACTTATTTATCGATAATAAAAGAAACATTCCTTTTTTTTATTAATCTCTAGCCTATTTCATTGATATTTTATTTATTCAAAGTGAATATTATAACGTATACATTTCGATCTACGATCTTTTAAGATCTTTTTCAGTACAAAGAAATGTACTTAACTATTAATAATAAAATTACATAATGATAGTGCATACGTGTATAAACTATTAACATCATTTTATAATTAATAGTTTAAGTAAATTTCTCTGTACGTAGGTCGAAACGTATACATTATAATATTCACTTTGAATAAATAGTATAAAATATACATGAATAATCAGTGGCTCAAATTGGCAATTTATTTATTATTTTTTCGAATAAAATCATTCTCTTCCGTTCGTATAAAAATCAACGAGGAAGCTAATGTACCTTCGTCGCCGATTTATTTGAAAGTGAACGAATCGCAGCCGGTTCGTCGCGTCGCGCGTTTCGGGAGTGCCGTTCAAGTAATCGGACTCAAGTTATAGTCCGCGCGCGATTATAGTACATTATTCGCGAGTGTTTTACGTGAGTGTCCTATGCGAGAGGATGTCAACCATATTCTGAGAGGAGGAGGAGGTCTGGGAAGAGGCATCGAGCACGTTGGAGCAACCTTGCGGTAAATATTATTTTTTACTTGTGCAAAATTAATCTTTTTTTGCTTATTTATAATTTTATAAATAATTTATAAATAATTTTATATTCTATAAAATAGTAAAATAAAATAATTTTATAAAATAATTATATATTCTTCTAAAGTAATTATATATATTCTCTAAAATAATTATATGTACAGGGTGGGGCACGAAAACCAAGTGATTTTGGAATAATTATAAAATCGTTAGTTTTTGCTGTAAAAATAATATATTAGTAGAACAACATTTGTAAGAACATAGCATTTTATAATAATCATGTACGGAAAATTAAATCTGGCATATGATGTCCATTTTCGTTGAGGCATTTTTGAAGGCATTCAAGAAAATTGCCCTCTATTCTTTTCAGCAAGTCCCTGTTGATTTGAGTGATTTACGATTCACTTTCTTCAATTCTTCTAATATACGAGGTTTGTTCTCGTAAACTCTCGACTTCAGTCATTTCCATAGAAATCTGCGACAAAACTCACGTTGGAGTCGCAGTCTGACTCATCACTTCGAACAAAACAATCATACGCGAACATACGGTGCTCTAGCATCTACAACTCCATGATGGCACTGATAGTGAAAGTGCTTTATGAGTCAAGAAATGGAATGCCTGTCGCACCCTCCTCCTTTCCTAATGGCCGAATATTACATTTCAAAAACACTTGGTTCCCACGTCCCATCCTATATTTTTTAAAGAAAATCTTAGCAAAAATAAATTTGTATAAAATTTTAAAATAATTTTTAAGTAACTCTCCTTTTATGTAATTTAAATACTTTAAAATTTTATACAAATTTATTTTTGCTAATGCCCGTCTTAATATGAAGTAACTTTAATCTCGGTTCAACTTTTTCTTATTCTTAAAACTAGAAAAAGATGAAGAGTTTGATCTAAGATTAAAGTTAAACTGCATTGGCAGAAACAGGCAGAGAATCTAAGATCTAGAGAATATATATAGAGAAAAGTCACCGATACTGACATAGGTTTCCTAAAGCGACACACCCTCTTATTTTTCAGAAACTAACTGTTGCACTTTATTAATAAAATCATGATCTGTTAGCTAATAATTAAAGAAGTACAAACTTATAATTCGTATAATTGTGGTTTATTTCTATACCAAATCAATTAGAAACGAATTCTACGATTGTGAAAATAAAATTTTTATGATTTTTTTTAAAATAAATTGCGTAGTTTAAATAACAATGATTATTAATAATATTACGTTATTCTAAATGCTTGTGGTTTTCTAAGTCAGTTTTACTTATATTATTATTTCTCTTAATTTTTTCATAATATGATTTTAAATATAAAATTGGAATGCAACGTAAAGCGCCACATTTATCTGTAAAATCATGAGCTAACTTAATCTTTATAATGTTACTTTATATTGTCAAATAGCTCTGTTGGACAATCTATATATAGAATAACCTTTGAAAAATTATCGCGTTACATATTCGCATTTTGCAGAAAGTAAATATGCATATAATTCAATAAAAATATATTATAACAAAGTAAAAAGATTCTAGAATATTTTTTATATATATTCACTTGTAGGTACTCTATGCAGATAATTTCTGTAAAAGAAAAAAATAAGAATACATAGCATTACTGCCTATTGTGTCAATTTTGGAGCCCATTTTGTCAGATTATTTTTGTTTATCTTGAAAAAATTAATTATTGTTATATGGCAAACAATATTATAAAAAGTATTTATACTATATGATGGAAGACACTTTTTAGTTGTACTTATATTTTTAAAGTTTTATTTTTATCTTTTATTTAAGAAATATTGTCAAAAAATAAAATGGTATGTCGGTATTGGTAACTTTCCTTTAACTATTTTAGAAAAAATATATAATTATTTTAGAGAATATATAATTATTTTGTATCTAATTAAATAATAACAAAAATTCGATACTTACAAAAATTATATTTTCAAAATTGCATGATTATTTTTCAGCAAACTGCTTGCGTTCATATAGCAAATATTTTTTAAAATAATGATTATTTCTTTGTTTTAATTTGAATTTGAATTTATTTGTTACAGAATCGTAGCGACGTTGCAGATATAACTCCACTGTTGCACATTGGGTCGGTAAGTGATGAATCAACATTTTTATTGGGATAACGGATGTATAATAATTTTATATATTATGTATTATATATTATGTAGTATATTATGTACATACCTGAATACATATACACATAAATTTAATAACAATATACGGACAAATATATGTATAGTATTGCATACATCCGTTTTCTTAAAATGAACAAATTAAAACTGATTAGGATAAATTTAGTTATGCACATCTTCTCTGGCGAATTTTATAAATGTATTGAATTTCTAAAAATAGGAAAATAGAGAAATTTTAGAAAACTAAATTTGAAGGGGAAATTAAACGGATTAATGTGACAAAGTGAACTTATAACAAGAGCATCGATTTCTTTATTCTTTATAATTGTAAATTTGCACTACAGCATATTACTTACAGCCTACATATAATAAACCTAAATGATTGATACCATATATACAAAAAATCATACAAAATAGTTGATCCTCAGAGAAAAAAATCTTGTCGATGTGTAATCCTTTCCATACATCTCTCCTTCTCTCTTTTTCATGAATTATTTACATGAATTAACAGGCAGTTATATAAATATATATAAATAAAGATAAATTCTTCGATGTTTTCTGTACATGTCTCGAGAAAATGCGAAAAATTGACAGTTTTCTGCATGCGAGTCTCGATATCGAGAAAGATAAAGCTGCGGCGATGGAATTATGAGCTATCGCACTCCGTTGATAATGATTCCGTTTCTATTGGAAACTGATTCGGCCTCGTAATGTCCGGATCTGCCATACATTCTTCTTGAATGGCCGTCTGTTACGAATATATACCAATTTATATAATATGATATCAATTCTATTTATTTAATAATTAGAAAATAAATTTCGCGCACAGAAAAAAATGTTACGGTTGCCACAATCGGAAGAAATGATAATTTTCGCCCATCAATACATCTGGTTGTGATAATTGAGATAGACGTATTCTTCTTTACAGTCATAACGTTAAGATATACCAATCTTACAATTATCACAATCGTATTACAGTTCTTATAACCAAAAAATGTATTGATGAGCAACTTTTGGCAGCTCGTGGCAATCGTAGCCGTTTCTTTCCCGTGTGTATGTATTATATCTTAATAAATTTTTAATTCCTATCCATAGTATATTTTAAAATAGTATATTTTAAATAATTAACTCTTTGTTTACCGACAACTCCATTTGGAGTCACTCTTTTATTTCATAAATTGCTGAATTTTTATGAAGTTGACCTGTAGAATAATTTGATAAAGCTTTATTCGAATTGAGTAAAAATTGAGGTAAAAATTAAAAAATTCAAAATAGTGGATTCAGTATGACGAATGGAATTTCAAAAAAGTAATTTGATTATAAAACTCGGTTTTAGAAAGTTTTTAATTCCGAAATAACATCAAGTTTCCAATTTCGCTTTGAATAGATACTGATTTCCAAACTTTTAAACTCTGATTTTGAACATTGTGATAACATGAAGATTATTGTCTTCTTAAAAATTCGATATTTTTAGGCTATTCAAATTCAGAAATACTAAGAATCTTCTAAAACCAAGTTGCACAATAATCAGATTATTTTTTTGAAATTTAAATTTTAAAATTTAAGATCAGAATCGAATTCAGTGAAAATTCTCTTTAGAAAGCAAAGTCTTCATTAAGTTATTTTATTAGAAAGCTCTGATCCTCAAAAGATTAAAATTAGTTGATTTCATAAAATTGATATTTAATATGACAGATTCGAACATAAACAGGATAATTGCATTTTACACTGCAAAAAAATTACGTAAAATTGTAACAATTATAATAATAATAGATTTTAGGACTTATTAAATGTGTATCTTTATATAGATACCTAAAGTCACAACTTACAAACAACATTATTTTTTTTTATAGTAATTAAACAATTGAAAGTAAATTTACAATTATAGTTAAATTTATAGAATATATCTTTACATCTTAATTCACCGAATTTCATAAAATTTTTCTTAAATTATTTTATTGATATGTAAAAATATAAATATTATGGTAATATTATATATTACCATTATGTTATATGATATTACAAAAATTTGTACATTTACATATAAATTATAAAATATCTATTATTATTGTAATTTTCTGTCAAACATAAAAATATATTTATATACAATTAGAAATAAAAGTATTAATTTTTATTAAAAAAGCACAATTTTATATATTTTTACATATTATTTTCATATAATTTTACATACTTTTCTGCAGTGTATGACGCGAATTGGTCTCTTTAAATTGTTTTGCACAGTTGTGATTTATCTGTACGCGTTGCCACTTAGACTGTACGGATTATCATAGAGATTATTCTCGGGGGATGTTCTCATGCTCTCTTCATGTTATTATGCGTGCCGTCATTCAATTTCGCGTAAGTACGGTGGCGTTTTGACCCGCGACTTGAACATTTTCGGTGTTTTTGACCGGCGTAGCTTTTCGTCTGCGAATATAATTCGTAAATATGTTTTGAACAAAATGTGCATATTATCTCGAGAAACAATACTCACAACCTAAGAGAAATTAATCCGAGGATAATTAATATAATAACGCCAGCTCCAATGCCAACACTCGTGCCTACACCTTGAGGTTCTGCTATCTCATTCGTGGCCACTGCAATACAAACAACAATCATGTACCTGATTCAAATTTTTCATTTTTCATACTTTCCTCGACGCGTAAAATAAACAATTCATAACATTAATGACGTTAAATTTATTTTAAATTTATTTAATCTGCTGCCAGGTCTTTAATGAGATTTTTTTAATATTCAGTTTTTAAAAAACTTTGGAAATTAGCCGATGAAGGTTGAAGATTTTTTGTAGTATAAAAATATCATATCTCAAAAGTGATATTATTTAAATAAAAAAATCAAAGATGTCGATATCTTATTTACATTCGCATTTTGACTCCTCGTCGCTCCAGTATGTCTGTGTCTAAACATTTTCTTAGAAATATGCCGATCCTTTCGTACTGCGGTAGACGGTGGTACTCGCGGCTTCTCTGTAAGTCGTCGATTCATTCACTACTATTACTCTACCGTTCTCTATCGTTTCCGAATGCTTACAATCAGCTAAAAAGATATTGCGAATGAATTTAAAATTTTTTATTGTAATAGTTTATCATAATACTTTAGTTACATATTTATTAATTTATTATTATATGTATATAAAATTATTTATATTGAGTGATATAAAATTTAATGTCTTCAAAATTTATTCATAAAATATTTTTTAATCTTTCATATAAAAAATTATATTCATATAATGCGAATTTTGATTATGAAGATTATTAATATTTTTTACTAAAAATATTTATTATTAAATTTTAATAAATATGCTGCCAGAAATTAAATTGCTACATCAAAAAATAGATTAGAACGAAACTTTTTACCATTCATGGAACAATATAAATAAATGATTAAAATTTCAGAAAATATTGAGGACTTTTAAATCTTTGTGGATGGGCAGATTTGTTTGGGATACCTTTTTTTATTTAATATATATATATGTATACTATTTGATCGATATATTCAATACATACAATGTACAATGGACGTTTCGATCCTATTGCGGATCCTTTTCAATATCATAAAACGATCATTAAAATACAATTAAAATACAATTAAAAATTTTTGGCCATACACTGAAAAATTGAAATAAAAAACCGAATTATGCGACATGTCGCATAATTCGTGTTTTGTGATATAGATGTATAGATAATATAAAGCTAATATGTAAATGTAATAAATGTAATAATATATAAATGTTAGAACTCTTGTTGATTTTGTTTGGATATTGAAAGAAAGAATGTTTATAAGTGGAAATATTTATTATAAATCAAAGCTTATACATATATGCATGTTATTAAATAACAATATGTTTGCACCTGAGAGCTACATTACGCTTCGAAAGCTCCATTAATATTATGCAACCGCATATATAATAAAACAGTATCTATCCATGTAAGTATATGTCCATTCGTGATCCGATAATATACTTCTCGAATATTATTTAGATTATCTCTTGGGTCATTCATACCAAATACAAAAGCATCATTATTTTTTTTTAGAAAACTTCGTCGTAGATGTAATGATATTATTATATTAATTCTAGACAGCGGTTTTTCACAATGAAACAATAGTATAGATAGTATAGATTTTCTATATAAGAAAAAAAAGAATTTTTGCTAATCTTTTGTAGAAAGATGAAAAACAAATTAGAATAAAATAGAATAGTTAATTAATCAATGTTTATTGATCAAACTATCTATTTGAGCAAAATGATAATTTTATAGAAATGCAGCAAAAGTATTAATAACACATTATTAAATTTTTATCCTTAATTTAATGTACAAGTCATATTTTAGAAATTCGATATATTCATTTATTCCTTCTTATAGACAAATAAGTCAATCTTCATATTTTAAAGTTTTATTGTTTTTATAATTAATATTGAATATATTTAAAATAAGATGTGTAAATTAGAAAAACATGACGTATCTATATAATTACATTTTCTAATCACGTGATAGCTATATGTAAATAACAATTATGTTTATTACATGAATGTAAATAAATTTTAAATGACCATTTTAAATATTTCGAAAACAATGCATTTAATAATAAGTTTCAAATAAAAAAAGTTACTTTGTTTCGAGCGATATGACGATTTTTAATGAAAGTATTTTCGAAATTTTAAAGTTACTGATATTTTGTTCAATCTAACTATATTTGGTTTTTTATTCGTTATCACTTTGCACACAAAACTACTAAAAAAATATCGATATAGTACCTTGAAATATCTTGTATTTTGATACATTCGGATGTAAGAAATATCTTGATGTTAAGAAATATCTTGTAAAGCAGTTGCTGCCCAATGACACTAGTTCAGTATTTTTAAACTTAAAATGATAAAATGAATCGATAGACATAAAACAATACATAGCGTCAAGTTTCATATCGCATATGCATTAGTGAATAATAAGGCCAATTTTTCTTGCCATTATACTATTCCTTGTCATTGTATTTTATAAAAGTTCTTATTATATATATAAATTTTGAATAATGTACACGACAGAAAGAGAACACATTAAATAATTTCAAAACATTGAAGTCATTATATCCATTTGACTTGCAGATCTTTCCTTAATTTGTAATTTTACTAAAATGGTTTAATTTAAAATAATCTCAATCAAAAAAGAAGCATTCAATCCTCAGTAGACATAGAAATTTAAGCCTTTGATATCACGGAATTTAT
>NW_012130094.1:202414-209348 GCF_000143395.1 Atta cephalotes | reverse complement strand
GGAACAATATTAAAGGCATATAGTAAGTAAAGCAAAAATGATAATGTAAAACATTGTAAATGATAAAAATAAATAAACAAAGTTTTCAAAAAAAATTTAATTTATGAATAGATAAATATGCAATATTTTTCTTTCCGAATCAAGATTCGCGAATTAAACATGTACATTCAATAAAACCGAATACAATATTACGCAGTTTCGAATGCATATAGTTTTCATTATTTTATAGTGTGATGTATAATTACGTAGTCGAACATTTCCGAGAATAGGAGATTAAAGAGATCAAATATGGAAAGTCTAGAAGAATGCTCAATTGCGATGCGTCGATTTGCTTACTGCTAACTTCTTCTATGTTTCAACATTTTCATGAAAACATTAATTTAAAATAAAACAATATATGTATAATGTGATAACAATATAACTTTTTATTTGAACTTTTTTAAAAATTATAGAAAAAATAATCGTTTTCATTCCGAATCTATGGATATTCAAAAATGATGAAACACAGTAAAAAAAGCTCGAAAAAATATGTTAATAAAACATGTTTCATTTTAGTATTTAGAATTCGTAAGTGTGCAGTTGACATTAAAAAGACGAAAATTAAAATTTTCTTTTTACGACTTCCAAAATTTATTTAAGAGATAAAAACATTTTAATTATATAACTTTTAATAAAGATTGATTTAAGCTAATTCAAGCCATTAATTCTAATACAGTGAATAGAAATTATTTCTCATACGTAAAAGTTAATACACAAAATATCAATAATACTTTAAGTTATGTAACAATATAAAATTAATTTATTTTTATAATAATAATATAATTCTATTATAAAAATAAATCATTATAATCTTAATTATATATTAAAAACATTTATATATATTAAAAACATTTTTATATAACTACACTCAAAAAAATATATTTACATACATTTTTCAAGTGACAAAATTATATTACATATAATTTAATATTTTAAAATTGATTTTTTTCCTCTCGTTTATATCTTTCAATTTGAAGTACAGTTAATTGGAGTTGACTCGAATTTCTGACATACAGTACCACAAGTTGCAAAACGGAAATAACAACTAAAAATTTATTACTAAGAAAGGCTTAACATGAAAAATTTTATGCTCTGTTTATTTCATGCTCCATAGTATTTTTATAAAAAGAATCAAATTTTTATTAAAAAGAATCAAATTTTCCTGTTAGATATTAAAAAAAAAGTGATTCAAAACGTCAATCTTTTCGATGCCAACTGTATGTACACTTATGGATGGAAAAGGATACACAATTTTTTATCTCAATGCAATATGGAATATGTCAAAATCATGAAAACCTCAAAGATTTGACACATATCGAAAGTCGTCGAAAATACATGTATTGCAAATATTTATATATTTTCGAATCTATCTAGAATCGTACATAGAACTCGGATTATTCGACAACATATTATTCAACTTCCTAGTTATCTGACCATCGCAGTTGAATTCCCGTGATGGAAGAATTCGTTTAATTTTTCCGAGCGAGTTTAATTTTTCAACAGCGGAGAGAGTAGGGGAGAGAGGGAAGGGGAAGAGAGGGATGGGAAGGGAGGGAGAAGAGGGGAGAGAGAGAGAGAGATCTGCAGTTAAATAATATGTTAGATTATTCGGATTCTACTATGACCTTACGACAGACGTTAAAATTCTGTAAAAATTACAAGAAACATTAGTCACATTTTTTTGCAATTTAGCTGACATATAATCCAGCGCAATTGTGGAAACTGATTTAGATTAATCGAATGGTTTTATTATTTTATGGTCTGTTTGATAAACAAATAGACAAATTTTATGCTCATAATTTCTGCTACAACATCGCGTAAGTCATTGATTGTGAACGTTATACTTATATTGCATGATAAAAAAAACATACTGAAAAACTTTCACTTTAATCTTCTAAAATATAAAACATAAAATAAAATATTGCTAAAACACAATTTGTAACACTGGGATCTATAGAATGATCCTTTTTTCAAGGAATCTATTTTTTAAATATAGATTTAAAAACTAATTTTAAGAAAATGTGTCTATAATGCCGCAAAAAAAAACGGTTTCTTATTTAAGGTAATCATCGAATTAATATGAATTAAATATATGTAAATCTAACAGTTACACATTCAATTAAACCTGAAAAAGTTAAAATATCACTATAGAAGAAAAAACGCATATGTGGAAGTATTTTTATCACTATACACGTGCAAAATATGAAGTTGAAATTAATCAGATTTAACTAGAACAACGCACGTTATTGAAAAAAAGTAAAAGAAATAATGTACGCGATTTAAATAATTATTCTTTTGAATTTTGATTCAGTTACTCGATATCTTTCAGATTTATTGTTATAATCGTTCGAAACAATGAAAACGTCGTAAATAGTAATTCGTGCCAAACAGTAAAATTGTCCGCATGAAATTATGAATAAAAATCTAGAAGCAGAACAAGGTAGCTCGCATAACAGTGAGTTTTTCGTTAAAGAGAAGTAACTGGAATGTGTGTTGTAAACGATCCGAACATCATCATCCGTCAATGCAGAGACTCCTTTCGTCTCTTATCATTCGCACATTGAGATTATAGTCTAATGTAGTTCTCGTAAAGTAGTTTTCATCAATGAACGTTTCCTTTACTTCGCACGAAAGGCATACTTCCAGTCCTGCAACAGAATGGCAACAAGTTTTAAGCCTAATTGTTTCAAAAATAAAAAGAATCTTGTGTCTTCGATTATTTCTATGGATAATATACGTCTAAAAATTGAATAATATAGAAATACAGTAATTTAAAGTTTGGATATCTATAATGAATAAATCCATATAGAAATAATAAGTTATGTTATTTTTTTTTATATAATTACTAAATGAAGTTAATACATTTTTTACTTTAAATATAATATTAATTATATCAATACATAAAAAAATATTATAATACTTTGATGTAAATTAATGATAATTATGTTAGAAACTTTTCCAATTTCTACAAAGAATATTCTCGCACTTCATATGGTTTTCTGCATTTTATATTCTGCATTTTATTCTTCTGTAATAGTCCTATAATTTGTGACTTAATATTGACGTCAATTCTATTTTTATTAAAGACACAAGATATTTATAATTATATTTATATTAATAACAGTGCTCTGAAAGAAGTGCATAATATTAAATTAACTAATGAGCATTTATATTTCATCATCATAGCAAGCACACAAAAATCGTGGAAACAATTATGATACACAATTATTGTTTCGGCATGCAATTCCACACAATAACAAATTTACATTTACTTCTTCTGCAACTTCCTTAATTATATAGTTATTAATATTAGTATTCACATTCTGTTTTAAAGCTTATTATATTCGATACAATTATATTTATTATTATTATCTCTATATTTATTAATGAATTTCACATCAAAAGCATTCATTAATTATTGCAAAACAATTGAAGAAGCAAGTGAACGAGAAGATGTCTTTAAATAAAAAATTAAATACAGATATATGCCAATAACTTTTATTTTCAATATAAAATAATTTGATTATTTATAAAAATAATCAACCGATATATTATACAATCTGATTATGTATTTTTAATCTTTATATAAAAAGTATATTTTTATAAGATGTATTATCTTTTTATAAGATGTATTATCGACTTGCTCTTTCAACATTAACCAGATATTTGTTCATTTAAAAGAAATAAAATATCTAGAAAGAAATTTAAAATGACAAAAACAATAAACAAAAATAATAATCGCAACCAGTTAAATTATGTGCTTAACGAAAATCTCTATATATGTTTCTACGAAAAAAATACGCACCTTATTATTTATCCTTTCGCCATCGGCATTGATATATTTCCACTATGTCATCGTCATCTTCGTCTTGTATCTCGGATTCCGCTCAATTTATACTCAAGAATCAAAAGCGAAACAAAAACGACAACGCAAGTTGATCCAAAGAATGAATCTCATAGTTAAGCATAAGTTTGCGTACGGAAAAATGCACAATATTCCATTCATTACGAACATTATACGTTCCATAAATTTCTATTTTTTTTCTACATGCCTTTTCGGCATTCTAAATCAAACGTATTGTAGAATCCATTCTAAAG
The DNA here is from genome assembly GCF_000143395.1 of Atta cephalotes. Taxonomy (NCBI): domain Eukaryota; kingdom Metazoa; phylum Arthropoda; class Insecta; order Hymenoptera; family Formicidae; genus Atta; species Atta cephalotes. Next base: position 205,211 of record NW_012130094.1, on the reverse strand, counting down.
AATCTATTCTAAAGTTGAAACAAATTGAATCGATGAGCGTAAAAAAAGGACGAGTTATATTTAATAAATTTTTCAGTATTAAAAAACTTTAATTTTACTTTCAGTAAAAAAACTAAGAACATTATTTTTGAAAATTTAATTGACATTTAATATTTTTGAAACGTTCCTGAATCTATTGAATTATCTATTGAATACAAAATTTAGATTTCTAATTTGGACCTCATACCCTTTCTACACTCGAAAATATAAATTTTGTGGTAACTATTACATACCTTATTTACCTTAAATTATATTAAACAATTATTTCTCTTTATGTTAAACAATATGAAATAATTTACACAAAATAATTTTCAAAAGTGGTATTAAAATACTGACTATTCAAATATCTCTTTTGGTTGCTCAGGTTTAATCATTGTAATCATTTAAAAAACTCAAAGAAGCTACATTTTTACAGAATGTAACATATTTTTTAATCCTGAATATTACAAATCCTGGACTTGTGTCTCAATGCTAATTTTTAACGCTCTATTTTAAGCCTAAAAGCTTGAGACAAATGCCCTATTTACACTAAAAACGTACCTCTATCTATTTCAAAACCAAGAAAAAATTATTTTCGAACAAAATTGGAACATAATTAGGATCTAGATACTTCTTTATTTTAGATGCCTTCAATTTTTAATCGCATTTTAATATGAAATTGAATCTTTAATAAAATAAATAAAATATTACGCGTTCTGTCTTCGTTTAATTTCTCACATTATACATGGAAATAAAAAAATATTCTATCATAAATATATTTTATATGTACTGATATGGCAAACGTGTACTAATAAAATAACTCAAAATAAAATTACATAATCAAACGAACTTACAAGTGAAGTTCGATTATAATTATGCGAATACTTCGTAGAAGTACTGAGTAGAAATGTAGCCATGTCTCGTTCTACTCGGACGAAGCGTAATATAATTATAAAATTAGATTATAACGAAATAGATTCCAAAATAAATGATCTAAAATAGAAATCTAAAATAGATCTAAAATAGATAAAATCTACAATACTTGCTTTTAATTGCAAAATTTTTGTGTATGTGGCTGTGCGCGTGCATTATTGTTGATTATTAGAAGTTATTATAATTATAATTAACACAAAATACAAACTTTATAAAGATATTTCAAATAAAAATTGTTTATATTTTCGAAATATCTTGTGGTTAATATAATTTTATTGTAGATAGAGTATATCAAAGAGTGTAACATAGATTTCAATCTAAATGTTTTTTCTATATTGGAATATACATTTTTTTCTTACTCGATTTTCTTAATATTCTTTATATAAAATTATTTAGATCATTAAAGTTATTAAAAAAGTAAATAGTTCACAAAATATTTCATATTTTACCATAATATGTATAACATTTGATGTAAATAAGATATGAAATAACTTGTAGATGTAGATAAGATGTAAAGCACTTCATATTTTTTTATCTTATTTTACATTTGTATAATAGAAAAATGGTCAATTAATGTAAAAGAATATATAGCTATGAAAAGTGAAATTATATATTGCATATACATTTATGCATTATGTTATATGCAAAGAAAATCAAGTATGATTATATACATATTTTTTTCAGAAGCAATTTAATCTTAATTTAAATCTTGACACATAATTATTAAAAGTATTATAAAAAATAATGTTTTATATACATTATTATTATCACTTCTTCATAGACTATAATAAAAAAAATCGTGATGACTTCAAAATATCAATGGAGAAGAAATTAAGAGTAAATTAAAGTTTCCGTTTGAAAATAATTTATTTATTATTTATTAAAATCTCAAGGCACTACCTTCATCATTTTTAACCTATTAATCGAGAATAAAATAATCATTAATTTATGTAACAAATTATCCTATCTAAAAAAAGAATGTGTGTGTATTAAGATTGCTGTATGTCGCTTTGTAGAATATACATATAAAACTCATATCTCTTTTTCAATCAAAATCATATACTCTTGGTATCTCGCAACGCACAAATCAACAAACATTAATTTTTTCTTTTTTTTACATGTACCGTTGAAATCTTACGAGAGATATCGCCTACATCATTTTGTGCGTTAAATAATTTTATTTTGTTTAAATAAATTTCAAGTATAATTCAGATTTCGAATATATTTTTTAATATATTTTTCAACTTGACATTTTTTCCTAATAAAGTTTTCAAATACATTCGATATATATCTATGTCCAAATTATATTTGAAATATATTTTTCTCTATACAATTATGTAAATATATATCTATCACTGTAAATAAAATATATCTTCGAGATATCTTATCTCATATTTTCAAGATATTCAAGAATCGAAATTGCTGCAATCTGGTTTCGAACTGCGCATAAATTGCGATTAAGGTATCGCTAAAAGCCATATGGATAAATTTTTAAGATCGATTTGTTTATAACGCAAAATACCTAATAAAATATATTTCGTGCTATCTAATATTTTTCGATACATGAGATATATGTGTGTCACTGCATTGCAAACTTGGAGAAACTCTTTATAAAATAAAATAAAGAAAAATCAAAATACATCGTCAATATTTCTTGATGTATTTTAATTTTCTTCATTTAAAATGTTAGAATATATTTTCCGATAAATTTTAATGAATTATATTCCGGTTTATATTTCAATTTATACCATAATAAATACATATGCATGTAATTGTAATAATAAATTGAATAAAATTCGGAATATTTTCATAATTATTAAATTTATAACATTGTTTTTACATAGTC
>NW_012130094.1:199583-201643 GCF_000143395.1 Atta cephalotes | reverse complement strand
GTATCAAATATATATTTGATTGTTGCAATCTGTTTGTGTAAATCATGAATATAAGAAATGACTGAACCTGCTATAAAACGTCTATGTAAAAAAAGAGAAGTATAGAGAAAAAAACTTCATATCAAATCAATATTGATTATATTACCTTATTGACACAATTTTAGATGTACAAATTTTAACACATACTAGATTCATCAATAAAAATGTAATTTCAAATGTTTTATGAATAATCATAGTAAATAAATAATGAAATGCGTAAAAATGCTTCAAAATTGGAAGGCAATAATGTGATGCCTTACATATTTCAAAGTAGATTTAATATATTTTCTTTCTAAGATAACTTAACATTATAGATGATTTTTACGTCAAGTCAAACAAAAAAATGTATTTTTTATTCTTTTATATAATATTAAAATATGCATTTTTATCAAGTTCCAATGCTATAATCATAATGTTTTTCAAGATAAAAGTTTATACAAATTCCGAATATCTTTAGAACACTTTAATTTCCAAACGGTATAACTTTAACCTCTTTACAAAATTTTTTTAAGTATATATTTTTAAATATATATTTTTCAACAATTATACATTATTTAAAAATTTGTTATTCACACGTAAAGTGTGATAAATCCGTCTTAAAATGATTTGTCATCAAATTCTGTATTTTAAACCTCTTTTGAAGTTAGAACATTCTAAAGGTATCATGACTTCAAAATTTGCATAAATTAAAAAAATTCCATTTATTCCATATTTCAAAAAATATTATGATTACAGCGTTAAAATTTGACAAAAATACATATTGACATTATATATAAAAATAAAAATTTCAAAAAAGTAAAAAACACACATTTTTTAGTTAGATTTGAAGTGAAATATCCTTATATAAAAAATATTCGTATATTTTAATAATACGAGTTTAAAATTCTTAATGTTTTTCATAGTTAAAAATCTTTACATTTTCAATTAACATAACATTTTCGTATTTACAATATTATGCTATTTAATTTTTTTTCGTTTTTAATATTTGTCATCTACATATTGCATAAAATAGATTTTGCATAAGACAGATAAGCTGGTCCAGTTATTTCTTACATTTACGATATAAGTGAGTAAACCTTTATCTGAAAAATGAGTCTCACGTAAATGCAATATATACAAGGTGATCCGATTAAAACGATGATTTACACCCTGTAATTATATATAATACTAAAATACGTAAAAAAGTTTTTAATTTGCATCTCTAATAAATAAAGAGAAATGCCATATCAAAAACGCTAATATCTTGTTGTTCTTCTAAAAAAATTGCTGAAATTTTCTGCTCATCTTAAGAAATGATAAATAGCCTTATAAAGTATACAATAAAATGTGTGTCAAATATAATTATAAAATATCTTGAATGAATAAAATTCTAAAAATAAATCATCAATGTTCTAATCGATGATTTAAGGAGAATCCTCTAGATATAATTCTACACTGAGTGGTTCACTTGGAAGGGTATATTTACGTCACGCTTTATCACATGATAGTTAGATGTGTTCTATTCGGAGCACATTCAGGATGTGTACTTATTGTTAGATATGCATTACGCAATACTATGTTTTTACGCCACATATAAACACTTTCCACTCTATCTAATTTCAATATTTTTCTTGATACATTCTTTCATAATCTGTATAAAAAAGTAACAATAAGTTAATTTAAGAGATTATAAAATAATTGTGAGTACAGAAAATAAATCTTGTTAATACTTCATTTTAATATCTTTAATTTTAATATTTTATTTCAAGTTTGACCAATTAATTTTAATTTTATCAGACTTTCATTTTAATTTTATAATATTAAGTTTCCTAGTTTTCTATTTTATGACATCAAAAGATAGAAATTAATCGATTGAGATATGAATTGTTTACAGGTTATCATTCTAAAAGAATATATTTTAGAGTCTTCGCTCACCCTAGAAATACATCTATCTATTCAGTGACATCGTACTTAAAAAATCATCGATAAACAAATGAGAGCAAAATATATCTGTTCTCTTTAGCTACATACGTTTTATATAT
>NW_012130094.1:194472-199563 GCF_000143395.1 Atta cephalotes | reverse complement strand
CGACACACACACACTACACACACACACACACACACACACACACACACACACACACACACACACACACACATATGTATGTATGTATGTATTCTGCATTTAAGATGAGACAAATGTTATAAGAAAGCATTATACAGTAAAAGAGAATAGATAAAATTTGTTAGAAAAAATACAGGATACGCAACTGAAGAGAACGGATTTAACGAATCAATAAAGCGGAATAGAAGCTAACGAGAAACGGAAAATGGAATCCACCCGGTTTATGTAGATGACGAGTGAATGCCAAAAGCTTGGAAGATCTTATTTTTAAACCCGGGTTTGTTAGGACTAGCATCATGTTGGTGCTGGCCACTGCTCGCCGCTGACAGTCCTTCATGTAGCGCCCTTTGCACCAATGGCAGCGAACTGTTCACCTGCGTTCGATTGCGTTCGTATGCGTGCGAGTGCGGTCGCCGATGAGATTCGGCCAGAATTCGGTCAGATCAGGTTGTGCCGGACGTGACGGACGACGAAACGAAAAAAAGAACAAAAAGAAAGAAGAAAAGGATAGTAGACGGCTATAAGTGTTTGTGTCAGCTACTGCATAGCATGCGGAAGTGCATACAGCTAATTTATACGTCGAAATGACAAACGACAGAAAAAAAACTCACCTCTTCATGACTTTGTTCATGTTCGCTATTAGCCAGACTGGATCGTGAACCACGTCTGGTAGAGCTTTTGTCATCGCCTAACAGCGTCTGTACTACCCGTGCCTTACTCACCAGTTCTAATGCCTGCAAAAAGAAAAATAAAAACAAATTATTTTACAAATGCATATTATTATGCGTATTATTAACTAATTAAATCAAATTTTAATTTTTATACTGTTTTTAATGGATATATATTTTTTTATTTCATATATATATTACGTATATCATATATATTTTTTATTAGTTTTAATTTGCAAATTTATTATATAATTTTAATATTTGATCTAAATATTTGAAGGCCTGATTAACTTGAACTTTTTGTATAATTGATATTTCTTCTTTTTCTTTTCACATTAAAGAAACAGGAGAAAAAATGAATTGTGTAAGGAGTTAAGCTGAAAAGAGTAATCTATTATTTAATATTTTGATTACCAATGCCTCAAACCATAAATTTATTTCAAGATGAATAAAAAAATTTTGTCCTCTTAATGTCTTTTTATTTTATAATTGATTGTAATAATAATTATTAAAATGTTATTTGTGCATGAATTATAGATGTGACTTGAAGAAACAATCAAGAAATTTTCATTATATGTATTAATTATTATATGTGACAATCAATAAATTAACATTATATTAATTAAAATTAAAATTAGAATTAAAAAATATTTAAAAAAGAATATTTTAAATGCAGACAAAAAAATGAATTTTGTGTAACTTTGCAAAAATCATGCAAAATTTTAAAACAATGCTAAGAAACTTTTACTCACTTGTTGCACGTGCTGCGTGCGAGAAATGTAAGAAATATTGTTAGTTATATTATTTGCAATTATAATAAATCTTGTATTCTTGTGTATTCTTTATCAAAGGAGTTAATACAAATATTATCTACCTCTCTTCGAGATCTCAAGGCGCAATCTTCGAGCGTTTCAGCAGCTTCGTATTTACCCTGTCTTCGATAAAGGGCACCAAGATTCTTTAAAGTAGTAGTAACAGTAGGAGAATCCACCTTCGCAGCCTTGTGCCAACCGCCATATTCGCCATATGGTGTGTTTTCCTTGTTTCTATGTTTATTTTCCTCTCTTTCTTCGGCCACCTAAAACAAAAATCACAAGATGATCAAAAAATGATTAATAAATAAATTTCAAAAAATTTCAAGAATTCGATAAAATTTAAAATTATATGATTTGTGTGTACAACTTTGCAAACAGATAATATAAAATATAAATCTATAATGCTGCTCCTTATCTTTTTTTTCACAAATTAATCTTTTATCTTATATTTTCTTTTATTGGTTATTTTTATTTTTATTATTAAATTATTAAAAACAATGTTGTTTTATAAAATATATTTATATTTTATACTAATTGACATTTTTTCTTTGTCTATTGTTCAATTAAATACATTCCAAGTTATCATCATGAATAAATATTTCTATTTTATAAACAATATTGGATGAGAAAGCATATTTAAATTAAGTATCTCTGTTTAATTAATGTAATAAAAGATATGAATTATCTTTGATAATTGAAATGATTATACTTAGGGATATGCTATCTAGACTGATTTTTTTAAGAATAACGAGATTTTTAATGTTGGCAATTCAATTATATTACTTCAGTTGTTATTTAATTTTAATCTAAATTACTTCTTTTGTGCGACCTATTTAGACCGACAAAAATTTATTTCTCCAATTTTTCAAAACATTCAAATATACCATAAGATTCTATATAATTTCAACTATTACTTAATATATTTAAAAAATTGCATTTTTATTTCTGTTCAATTGTTGTTTAGAGATGTATATCCGGGTTATACTTTAAAATCTTCAAGTGATGTTGACATATTTTTATTTTTATCTTTTTTTAGATAATTAAACTGAAATGTTATATCTAGGGACGTGTACTTCGAGACACTTAACATATGCAGGACAATGCTGAATACTATATTTTTATTTTTATCCTTTTTGCGTTATTACAATGCACTGAAATAAAAGAAAGAATATTGAATCTAAATAAAATGAATGTGAAAGTAGTGGTTAAAAATGTTTTAGATAAAAAAAGATCTGTAGAATAATTTAGACAAACACGTCTCACATATAACTGATATGTTCAAAATTGGTAATAAAAATAAGTAACAAAATTATATATTATTTCATTCTTGTTACATACTCTTTAAATATATAATAACAAAGGAGATTAAAATTGAGAAAAACAGAAATATCAATAAAATCAATTTTATTTTATAACGTTTTTTAGAAAATTTTTTGAAAAAATTTTACATTATTTGTTTGTTGATCTCTTTTTTGATTTTTCCACATTTGTTATAAAAAAGAAGATACATTGGATATGATTTATGTAACTATTTTAAACAAATGATAAATTGTATTGTATATATGATAAATCTTTTGATTTTATTTAATAATAATTTGTTTCAATATTGTTTATAAGACAGATTATAATTAACTCAAGTAGCATATAGTTTTACATACATTTCCTAAATTATCATAACATTAAATACGTTTGTAAAATCTATTTATTATAAAATATTCTATTCAACACGTGCTACCTAAATCTTTTGATCTATTTTTACAATAAATTTGTTACGAATAAACAGAAATAATTTCTTAATGAAACTCATATTTGTACAATAATTCATTATTATTGAAGGCGTGAAGTTCGTAAAACGTAGACTTCATCATTGATTATCTTTAATCTTTCTTTAACTTGCGAAATTCTAGCCATAATCTTTAAATTCTTTCCATTTAAAAATTATTAGAGTTTCGATATTTTCGTATTAAAATTTTCGTTTTAAATCTTACAAATTTGTTATTAAAATAATTATTGTCAGTGTTGAATATATAATTAATGTTTTTACATATCTTGTTTCTTTGAACTTTTTATTAGGAAAATATTCTTTTTGGGGACAAATCAATATTTGATTATTGTTTACATAAGATATCTATAAAAAGTGAGGCGTATTCAGCACTGAGTATTTGTCTGAATTACTTTAAGAGTTATATCTTTACTAATAATTATAGTTTAATTATAGCAAGCTTCAATAGAGTTAAAGTTGTTTTTTTCATACAAAATGTTTAATTTTGTGTCCTCAGGTATAACATATGTACATTGTTCCTAGGTGCAATTATATATAAATATATAAATATATAAATATACACACACACACACACATTGCATCTGAACAATTTATAAATTGTTAAAAACGTGTCGATCATTGCATAAAAAACCGTACGTGGTTGTCTGTGCCAGAGATCCAGAATTCAAATTCACTCAGAACACAAAATTTTGATTTAATCGCTACTTCTTGGAAAGCAATGGCAAATCACTGAGAATATTTGCCATCATTCGGAGCCGGCATTAAACATTGTACATAAAAACATAGGTCCCATATATCAGTTAATATATGCATCAATTCCCCAGGTTAGAGAATTGTACATTAGTCTAACAATCTAAGGCCTAATCATAGTCTATTCTTATTTCAAAACCGTCTTAAGATGCTAATACGACTTTCTGATTGGTTGATGACATTTTAAGTCTGCACTTAAGACAGTCTTAAATATAAGAATAAACTATAAAACTATACTTGCTTAATTCCGGAAAAATTGTTTCAAAAGCTCATTTCCAAAGAAGATCAATTCTGATTTGAATTTTGATTGCAGTGCTATTAAATGGAATTGTTAAAAATGATAGTGTCAAAACGATAAAATATTATATTTCTAATAGTTATAATTTTTTTTAAATTATATAAATATCCACTATTTTATTAAATAAAATTTTAAATAAAAAAAATTTTAATTAAAATAAAAATAGGCAAAACAGATTCTCCCACCTTTATTTTATTTCTTGTATTATAATATCATCGAGAGATAGTTATTAAAGATGGTCGATCCTGGGCAAATTTTTGTGACCATTAAGATCCGGGGAGTCCAGGGATAATTGAAGAACGATGATATTATTGACAATTAAAAATAATATAAAAAATTTACGATTTAACAAATATTTGGATAATACAATATTAAATTCTTGATTTTTTTATTATATAAATGTTGCATAAATAAGTATGCATACTTGTAATGCTATATTATCTTATATTGTCGAAATATTATCTTATATTGCCAAAATTCCAATTTTTTTCTCTACAATTATCATTTCTATCAATAATAATCAAATTCAGACAATAACATTAAAGTTACATTAATTTTAAATAAAAAAATCGAATATTTTGAATTTAAAAGTATACACGTGTCTACAAAACTAATAAATCATAAAATTAGTACTATACCAGTTTCTTAATCACATTTTAATAATCACGCGAACTTCTGTAAGATCGGACGTCTTTAATAGTCATACAGTGACAGTATAGTAAAGTAAAATTGACTAATAAA
>NW_012130094.1:178059-194167 GCF_000143395.1 Atta cephalotes | reverse complement strand
GTAGTAAAAGTAATATACTATAAATAAATTAATTTATTTTACTTATATATACTATTAATTAATATATATATATATTTATTATTATATATATATATATATTATATATATATATATATATATATATATATATATATATATACATATATATATATATCTCATAATTATATTATTTAATTATTTAAAATTATTACACAAATGTATCTATTTAAAATTAAATAGATACATTTGTAAATAAAATATTCCAGAAATTTTATTTGTCTTTAAATAGCACCATATATTAGGAACAAATCTCCATATTACAAATATTTAAGCAATTATTACATTATTCTAAAAGGAATTATTTCGAAAGAAATTACAGTAAATAAAAAATAAATAAAAATCATGCTCTTTTTTTATACGATTCTTTGGAAACTTCGAGCTATCACATTTTTATCTTCTGGAAAGATTTTGAAAAATTGGCTCAAAAATTTCTTGTCCGCAGTTTCTATATAGATATAGGCATTCAATATGTTGTATAGGCATTCAATATATTGTGATCCACTATTTCGTACCTGCCAAATAGGTTTGTTGTCACCATCGATGGCGCCAAATTCTCTCTCATGCGCTCTAGTGAGCACCTGCTTATATAACACCTCGGCATCCTTGTATTTTCCTTGTTTCAAATAACAAGATGCTAGATTGTTTTTCGTTTTAGCGACGTTTGGGTCATCCGGTCCTAGCTTAACCTCATAGATCTCCAGTGCTCGCTGATAATAACGCTCCACCTCTTCGTACTTGCCTTGATTCTGACACAATAGTGCCAGATTATTTAATTGTTTTGCTACATCCGGATGATCGCGACCTAGTACCTTCTCACGGATCTCTAGTGCTCGTTTGCATAGGGGTTCAGCCTCCTTATATTTTCCTCGTTTTCCATATAGCACTGCGAGGTTGTTCAACGTTGCCGCTACTGCGGGGTGATTTTCACCTAACGTCTTCTCTCGAATCGCTAGAGCGTCGTTCAGAAGATTCGCGGCTTCTTTATATTTGTTCTGGTCTCGATATACGAGAGCGAGAATATTAAGCATAGTTGCCACGTCAGGATGATCATGACCAGAGGTTTTTTCTAGATCTTCCAAAGCTTGTTTACATAGAGGAACTGCCACTTCATAACGGCCTTGACTCGCATATTGGATCACCAGGTTGTGCAATGTGCGCAAGCGTGCCGGTATCTCATAGCCAGCATTCACTTGCTGAGCAAACTGCGAGGGCGGAGTTGGAGATATAGCTTGAAAAATATAATAAAAATCTTTGTTGAAGAAGCCATGCAATATTTATGAAGTTTTATTTCGCATTTAATTCTTCTAAAAGTAATAATTAAAAAATTTAATTTTATTATAATTAAAAAATTTAGTTAAATCGCAATTATTATTATTCGTTTATAATTTTCTACTTATTGTTAAATTATTTGCATTATTGTATATATTATTAATTTTAGTAATTATTTTTATAAAAATTTAAATTTCACATTTTGTGATAATTCAAAGATAGAAAGATTTTACATTTGCTGTTGCGATCATCCGTATCATCATCAGGAAAGAGATCCACCACAGGATCGTCCTTTGGTCGATCCTTAGCATTTTCATCTTCTGTTGATGGATCCGGATCGTATTGTCGCATACTGGCCATAAAATCTAAGTGTCTCTTTTCTTCTTCTAATTGAGCAACCTGCGAAATACATTGCAAATGTAATAAATTTGCAACTGATTAAAATAACAAATTGTAATAAAAAAATTATTAATAAACAAATTTTTCAATTATTAATATTTTTATGATTATTACTAAAAATTTTTCTTGCTTCTATGCGAAAAAGTTTGTCGAAAATGTCAAGTATTTACAATTCTTGTAAATCATAGACACAAGATATCTATGATTAATCACTAAAGACTGTCATTTAAATAATTTCTTATTCAGTGTTCGAGAGCGTAATAAACGCATGGTAGGTAAATAGTGAGTGAATGAGTGAGAGAGATAAAAGGTTTTAAAAAGGTTAAGAGTGATAAAAGTTTGTACAATATAACATCAATTTTAATAAAAGACATTATATATAAAACTAATTTTAGGTAAGGACCACAGAATTTTGCAATGTGGTACACTTTCAGATTTGGCTAAGCAACGGAGTTTCAACCGACATATCGCAAAACTTTTATGCAAATGCACACTTTAGAGCAGAACTGTAGAGCAGGTTGCAAGAAAGATTGCAAATAAAATGCGCAAAAATACTTTCGTTCCGTGAGCAAGGGCGATAAAAGGAATGAGCATACTTTTTGTTAGCGAGTTCCTTTGTTTAGAATTAACCAGAAGATTATAACACGTTATTACTTTCGAAATCCGCTCCTTCTGCGCAATTCTTTTATTCATGGCTGCTCTTTTAATCTTATCTGTAGCCGCATTAGGCTACAAATAAGATTAAGATTGAATTGAAATTTGACTAATCAAAAAAATTCATTAAATTTGATATTCGTTTTCTTTTTTCTGATTGGTTAAATTTAAATCTAATCTCAATCTTCATCTATAGTCTGATATGAGCTTGAAAGAATCCAGCTTATAAACAAATCGACACGTTTCCAATTTATTGATTTATTTATTGATTTGTTTCCCTTAAAAGGGGATTGTTATGTGCTTTGTTTGAAACGATTTGTTATCGTGGGTCATTTTTGTTTGACTTATAAGTGACGGCCTGCGATTGAATACCGCAGTGGCATCAACGCGTTGAATGTCATCATCAAGCATGGTAATTATAAATGCTCAATTCAAGTTTAAACACTCTTCGCATGTTTTCATCACATAAATTTTTGAAAAGTGTTCGAAAAATGGAATAAATTCTATAAAAGTATTTCATTAAACAAATATATTTTATTCTCTATTTAAATACTGTGAAATTTCAAGATTTAGATAAAAGGTATATGAAATAATTTACAAATTTTTTTTTACAAGTTGAAGAAAAAAATATCAAAATATATTTAATTGTATTCCGAATTAAATTTCAAACAAATTGAAGTTTTTTGTGGAAAACATTAATGTTTTTAACATATTTATATATATTTGAGGCTAATAATACTATTAATAATAATACTATTAAAAATAAGATTAAAACGCTAAAATTTATGAAAAAAAATTCTTAAAATCTCAATTTAAATTATTTTTATTATACATACATCCACATAAAATCATTATCATATATAAACAAAAATATCATATCCGATCAAGACAATTTTTCGTGCCTAACAATATTTCTTGTGAATTTATACAATTTCCAATTTACATAAACTATGCGTTGATTATCTGTCGGTCTTAAAATACAATCCTAAACCGAAGTAATAGTAATATTATAAATTAATTGACAAACAATTTAATATTCTTGATGCAAATAAGCATTTTAGAAAGCTGTTAATAATTTAATGTTAATAAATATTTTGAAAACTAAGTAATTTATTGAGAAAAATCTTAACATCAAATTATAATGTTAATATCCCATAACTTCGAAATTGTTCGGAATCGGATTCAAGTTTATTAAATATTTTCGACTTATTTTCATGTGCTGAAGCTGCTATAGCAGTTTTGGCTGTTTGCAGACATATAATATTAAATGTGCAGCGTTAAATTAATATTAGCATCAAATTATTAACAGTTTTCTAAAATGGTTATTTGCATCAATAACATTAGATTGCTTGTCAATTAATTTGTGATATTACGACTCCAGCTTTAGTTTAGAAACTGTGTTTTAAGATTAAATTCACAATTAAATTCATAAGAAATATTAGGCATGAAAAACCGTCTTGACGAATATGGCATTTTTCACTTATGTGTGTTTAATCTCATCAGTCAATTTTCACTTAATAAAATCATTACATTAATGAATTAGGATTAATAACGTTAAAAGTAACTTACAGCTTGCTCACTCGCTTGCAACTTCTGTTGTGTGCCGGCTAGCTCGTCCCTAAGCCAAGCGTTTTCCTGGCACAGCCTCTTCACCTGCGTCCTTAGTTTTTGCTTTTCTGCTTCCACCATCTGTAGATGACTCGCTAACGCTTGCATCACTTGCGCTTCGCCTAGGCCCAGGTCGATCATCTCGATGATTTTAGAAAGCAGACTAGCCTTGTCTCGAGCAGCAGGTGCGTCCTGAGACTGCAGGCCTTGTAGTAGACCACCGTGTTCGACTCGGAGAGCCTCCAGACCTTGTGCAACGGTCCGTGCTCCAGCCACAATTTCCTCCTGCGTCATCGCCGTCATTCTGCCTATGTTCTCAATTTTTTTACTGAAAATAGAAACAAAGAAGGGAAATTTATATTTGCAAAAAGATTTTTCTTTTTCTATAGAAAATGTATAAATGTTCTGTTGAAAAATATAAATAGTCAATATGATACAAATATAAACAGTTAATTTTTGTGTTTTAAAAAATAAATAGCAATTAGTTTTTATAAAAGAATGTCAATAAAATATTTCATCCTACGCATTTAGGTGTATACCTTATAAAATATCAAATATTCATATACACATTATTATATTTTTGCAAAATGGCTGACGAGCGCCAAGGCGCTTCCGCCGCAGAGAAGGAAGACCGAAAGTGCGAGGTCTCATAAAATCTCGAAGGCAGGAGAATCGTTACAATGATAACTCGAGCACGCAATCGACACTCGATCGGGGTAAGTCGCGAGTAAAACGAAAGACGAGGACGAAGAAAGAGGACTTACCCCATGTCTTCAGGGCCGCGTTGAAGCTGTCTACGTGCTGGTTTAACGCGCGATACTGTCGGCTCAATATTTTGACGCCGGCGCATCGCGGTACCGCGGCGCTCTCGCGATTCTGACAGAATCGGGTACATATACAGAGCGATTCATTCGGAGACATATCTCAATATATTACTCTCTCTTACATCATTCAACAAAGTTGCCATTCAACAAAGATTTTATTTTTCCAAATTGCAATATACAATAGAATTTATTATAGAATCATATAATCATAAAGTCAAAATATCATATCATAGAATAAAATACAAATTATAATAAGAAAATATAAAATATAATAAAACCAAAAATTAAAAACAATATTTTAAATAAAATTTTTTTAATTCAAAGTTCTGCAAGACAGACTTTAAACGTCATATGATATATTTTATTTATATACAACATTATGCAATAAAAATTTTACTTATTCAAATAGTAAAAAGACAAGATTTTTATTAAAATTAATATTTCAAAACCATCAAAATTTTTAATTTAAAAACAAAATATATGTAAAAAGAATTGCGGAATGTAAAACAGAATATAATATTATTGGATAAATTAGAATAGTGCAAAATAAAATATTATTTAACAATTATAAAAATTAACTGCGATTATATTATAGATTATTCTCTAATTGTGTTCTTTCTTATTTCAGTATTTCTTATTTCTAACTATTCAGCTTTCGACATTTGAATAAATATATAATTGTATAAAATTAAAAATTAAATGTATGTATAATAATAATGGATAAAATTAAAAATTATATAAAAAATATAAAATTGTATATAAATGTAAATATTAAGAATATTAAATATTTATATTGTTTTTCTTAATAATAAATATTAAATATTAAGAAAAACAATACAAATATATGTATATGTATAAATAACAGTAAAGGACAAAAAAAACATGATAAATTCCATTAATGAAATTACAGACAATGGCATTTCTTTCTTTTCGCTTCTCCTATACCATGTTCTATATTTAAAATGAAAAATATGTATAACATTATTGAAAAAAAGATAAAAGAAAAAGAAATTTGCAGAAATATAGAAAGGCTATGATAAAAATCTTAATGTTGCAAAGATATCAGCTAATAACAGATCATTTTGTAATTCTGAAGAAACGCTTAACTTTGTGACGTACAAAATATTTATGTAAAACAAAATGCAATTTTTTTATATGAATATGTTACAATTATAATGTCACAATAAATGTTCAATAAACAAAATAAAATGTAAAATAAATTAAAAATGTAGAAAATAAGTTTTAAAATAAGTTTTAAAATATCAATATAGAATGCACTTCCAACTAATCAATAGTATATCATATCAATATATAGAAAATTTAGATAAAAGAATGTTTAAAATTTTATATAAATAACGCTAGAAAGACAGAAACTAAATATAAGCATCAATTTAAACATATTTCATAGCTTCGCAGTTGTTAAAAATCTCTCGTTGATTATCCAAAACTTATAATTTTAAATCTTCTCAAAATTCGAATTCTGATAGTCACAGTTTTATGAATCGCTCTATAATACCAAGAAATTTCGCTTAAATTTTTCAATGTAATAATTGAAATATCAAATATCTCTCTTCTCTTTCTAATGTTACTTCAATTATATAATTAAATATCAAGACTTCATGTAAAATGTTCTGTTTAAAATTTCTCTTAAATTACATAAAATAATTGAATTCTCTTATTACGATATTTTTTATGAATCAGCCTGTAGAATCGTAGCGCGACTAGAAATTCGATGGTGAAGAGGAACGATCGCGTCGCTGCTGCATAATCGATACTGGCCAAGAGAGACCACCTTTTTCTGAAGATCAATTGTGAAATACTTCATTGTAATCGATATTGCACATATATGATGTGTATTATTAGACAATGCTTTCGAATTTGGTATTTCGATGTAAGACTATAAAAAACTAATTAAACAGTCTTTTCAATCGTGCAATATCTTTATAGCTTTAATCAATTTGCCATTTATTGTCGATTTGTTGATTGAACTATCCGTCCATTTGGAAAACTATCTTAAATATATTTATTGGAATGAACATTTATTAGATAAGAAGCATTCTAATCAAACAGATACATCAATTCAAATGTGATACGTGACAATTATATCTTAACTACTGTTCTCAGTTCAGACGAAGTTAAATTTTCATGCACTCATAAACCCTCCCCCAACAATCTAAGATCAGTAAAACAGATCTGGTGACTTCACAATAAGATCATTTGTCTGATCTCAATACTTCCGCTATTCAATCAGTTGTGATCAATACGACCATTAACCATTCAAAATGGTGGCAATAAAAGATGGAGAGAGAGAGACCAAGAGAGAGAGACTTAAATAATTTGCCTTGAATTTATATCTCTGGATTAATCGGCCAACTGATGCATAACCATAAATTAAAACATACAAAGAAGAAATTAACAATAATTCATAATTCAAACCTTTAGAAACAACTTAAAAAATATTCTATGACAAATTATGTAGGATAGGCTAGTAAGGAGTGGAAAGTTGAAAAAGTGAATAAAATTATTTACTTGTACATAATCATTTTCTTTATAGTTGCTATACGCTCTAAACAGTTTTCTGCTATCTAACCATCTTTTACATTTACACGCTGTATATAATATATTCATAACATGTTAACCTTATTTTAATATTATAAATAAAAAATCGCATCGACAAGTTTATGTGAATATACAATTATTTCTAATTTATAGCAATTATAATTAAATAGCTAAAGGGCAATTAAAAAATATAAAAATGTGTATTTTTTTTTAAGTTATACTTTTTATCGCAAGTATGGAAAATTTTAATCGATGGAAAATTAATTGAATTATTCATTATTTTAAAAAAGTAAATATACAAAGATAATTATAATTTATAAGAATGTTCAATGTATATAAAGCACCTCAGGGTCATTGAAAATTATCAGAAGTTATAGAATAAAAAAAAGATCAATAAATAAAAAAAGGAAGAATAGCGTGATAAGATCAATGACTACAGTAATAAAGAATGTAGAAAGAATAGAAAGAAAGAATAAGAATATAAATATGAACATAAAAGGATAAAAGATAGATTAAATTACATAATCCAATCTAATTTTAAGCTGCAAATTCAGTATATACTAAAATATAATATATATAAAAATAAGTACATACAGATGAAATCCACTTAAGATGATCTATAATTTACATCAATTTTCGGAATAAAACTGTTAATTCTATTTATATTTTTATATGTTGCGTATGTATATTTTGATGTATTTGTGTACTTTTGTATTTATACATACATATAAATATATTTTGACTCTTTAATTGTTTTTCATATTATAATTTTTCAAATGTTTGATGATATACAAATAAAGTAATAAACAGAATTTTATCCTGAATTCTGACATAAATTAAAGATCATAAAATGGACTAAAGATAAAAATCAAATTTATAAAACTTAAGAACTAAATAATATAAAATTTCGTTTTTCTTTAAAAAAAAATATGGAAAAAATGGGAAAAAATCACTTGAGTCTAATTAACGTGCGACTATTGCACTCATAAAATGCTAATCGAATTTATTCTTTCGTTTTATTATTGCAGTATCGCAGAAAGAACGTTGTGCTCAATTTAATATACTTTCAGACTAGTTTGTAACAATGACTTACCATTATCTTACCATTTTCAAATTAATTTGGAATTAATCTTTACATGCCATCGTTCTTCGAAACAGTTTATTTCATAGGAAAAATATCAAAACTACATTACGTGTTCATGTTAACACGCAATAGACTGAGAAATTCAATACTAGAGTGTAATAACGAGTGTAGTAACGCTCATTATGAATTGAAATAATTTTTATTTTCCAGAAGTATTATCAAATTACAAAAATCAAATACAAGCAAACATTTAAGAGCCGATAGTAGATAAATAAAAAAATAATATTTGAAAAATAACATTGAAAGATAAAGAAAATGTTATCACTCAAAAATCAAAGTTGAAAGTAATGGAAAGTGGAAAGTAAGTTGTAATCACTGATATTAATTAATATTAATATAAAATTCTAAATTTTTATTATATAACAAGAGACAAATTAGATGAACTATAATTAACACGAGCTAATTTTTCTAGCAATACTGATTAATTTAATGTATGACAATTTAGAAATGCTAAAAACATAATATACATACATATTGAAACATTTATATCTCTTTGAATGTAATCTAAAATAAATCTGACAAAATTTTAATTGTAACAAAACTTTTATTTATATGTTTATAGATAGAAACTTGTAACAAAACAACATTGATCAATTAATATTAACATTATACCTTTCTAATCTTTAAAAAAAAACCTAGACTCAGATGAATTTTAGTATCAATTAATTGTTGGAAACCGAATTATCATATGGAATTATATAGCACCAAAGCAAAATATATTTTCAACAAAAATCTATATAATATTGATCGACATTTTAAGATTTAAAAATTAAATAAACAGTGTATGTGTACATGTATGTACATGTGTGCATTAATATTAATAAGAATTTTTTCATAACAGTAAGATATAATTTTCGAAGATGTTTCCGGAAATTTCATATATCAGTATTGCGCTCTGAACTATTGCAGATGAGCGATAACGTCGCGGCGCCATGCGAACCGCCGATCGATGCTTGGCACCGACGACAATTGGTGCAATTTCTAAGTACGTTACATGACAATCGAATATGAATGAGTCTTATCATTGAACCTGACAAAGAGTCAAGCCTAATTTTGAAAACGTTCAGCTCTCACTGTCGAATTCGCCACAGAAGCTATCTTCCATACAACCATAATCACTATAGCAATTTTGCTAATCCCATATTTAATATAATAATAAATTTGTCTGCTTCTGTTATGTTTTTTATGTTTACTTAATATGAAATAGATGCGTGGATCTCTACAGAACGAAGAGAGATAAAATGTAGATAATGTTGTTAAAACAGATGTATAAATTATGGCAGTATGGAGTTTGGAAAATTGCTTATACAAGCATGGACAAAAAGAAATCTATATTATGGCTTCCAACGTTTTTTTCTCTTCAAAAATACACTCGTTATTCGACATGATTGTAATATTATAAATGAGCCACTTTGTCACTCCAAGTAATCATAGAGAAATTATGGAAAAATTATTTAAAAAAAAGAAGAAGAGGATATTATAAATTTTTTATGTCTACTTACATTCTATAAGCATTGAGCGTTTTTGACATATCCGTCCTACCCATCGGTAACGGTGGACTCTGCCGATTCTATCACTTTTCATGCACCATGTATGTGTATATATACACAATGATTTTGTCAGTTGGACGTATTTCAGGATACAAAAAGTCATCTAATTATATTATTGTTGGTACAAAAATATAGATCGTATACAAATGCGTCGCGTATATACATAAATATGCGTGTTGCGTCTACAGGGAAGGGAAAGAGGGTGTATGTACACTGTACTTTCGATCGCTACGGTGATCGTACCGTGCGATATCACGTTTAGTCTCTCACTGAAGACCTCCACCCCCGTAGCAACCTCATCCCTACCTCGGAAAAGGTGCAAAGCGTCAGTGGGGATGGAAAATGCACAACGCCTGCGCTACAATGCTCTTCCGCATAGAGTATACACGCTGGGTTGCACAAATCGTATCCCTGTAAGACCGCAGTCGGAATGCAAGTAAGATTTATGTGCAATCTTAAATGTTCATTTCTATCACAGATACTTTAATCTCAATTTAACTTGTATTTTTTATCTTCTTTTAATTCTAAGAATATCTGTTTCTATATCAATATAGATTAATTTTAATCTTTAACTTACTTTTTTATCGTTTTCCAGTTCTAAGAATTAGAAAAGGGTAAAGACTGAATTAAATCGGAAAAAGTTAATCTATATTGGTAGAAACGGACATTAGAAAAAGATAAAAAGTAAATTAACCCGAGTTTAATTTAATTAGTAAAAATGAACGAAAATCAAATAAAATATTTTTGGTCATATATAATAGTAACATATTCATTCTTGAACATTTTATTAATTGTCATATTATCTAATTATATTAAAGCAGATCATAATTGATTATTTTCATCAAAGAATTTGTCTTACATTATTTCTTAATAATATATTAATTGTTAATACAATAAATGTCAACAATTGATAACAAAAATTTAGATATAAATGACGTGTTATTAATGAAAATTTTTAATACTTGATATGTAAAATTTATTTTAAAATTTTTCGCACAAATGCAAAGCAAAACAGGGCAAACCTCAAGATTTGTGGAGCGGTAAGAAAGTTCCACGCAATCTGTTTCTGCAATCCCAGACTACTAGAGAATACAGCTATGACTGGCATTCGATGACTCATGAGATGACGACAGACTACTGAGCCAATAATGCACTATTATCGAATATTGTAGTGTTTGTATGCATAGAGCTATGCAAAAATATTGTTCTTTTTTTCTCACGGAAATTTCATATCAGATTTCTATAAAAAAAAATCATCAAATGTGAAAAAACATTTGCATAACAATAATGTATAATTTTAAACCCATTCCTTACATTTTTTTCGATAATGTAACTTTAATTAAATAATTAATTAAATAATTAATCGAAAGATCAATCACATCAATGTCCAAAAATAAAAACTTACTGTTTTATTAATGTTCTATCATATATTTTTTGCATTTCCCATATAATTTCAATATACTAATTAATATACTAATCAGAATTATCATTATATTTTATAACGTTTCAACAGATATTCGTAATAATAGTATAATGAATAATTAAAAGAATAAAATACAAAATTAATAAAATACTGTAACAAAATATAGAACAACAGATTGGATATTTTCGATCAAGTGAATTCAATCATTAAAACTCTAATAATATTTTTCGCAATAAATAGTATATAATATATAGTGTAAAATATAGTGTAATATATAGTGTAATATACAGTGAAGAAAATCATTTTTCAATTGATACAAAAACTCAATGAGATACAAAAACATTTGATGATTAAAAACATTTGACGATAAGAGATGCTGATTTCTTTAGTCTTTTCTCCTTAAAAACTAGAGATATCTAATTTCGAGACCATTGACAAACATAATACTTTCTGAATAAATTTTTTAATATTAGAGTTTTATAAAATGATAATTAACATTAAATAATATCAAACAATAATAATTATTATTATATAACCATAAATATAAATTTAATAATATAAGGCTGCATTCGAGCTTTAAATGGATAATTTGAAATATAAATAAACATTTATAACTCACCCATATTGTATCGTAATTGTTCTAATGATGATAACCAAACATATCAGATTATTTTAGATATGTAAATATATATCAATCATTATTTAATATAATAATATAATTATCCAATATATCTGTCTAATCATCAATTTATATGTATATTCTTTTATATTAGTTATATATTTTATTAGTTATATAAATATAACTAATATTTATTATATTAGTTATATATTTTATGGAGAACATTAATATTCAATATTAATTTTTATATTCTCCATGCAAATAATATATATATATATATATATATATTTAATGATAATTATATAGGATATCCCGTAAGTTTTGGCCAATCGCTTATGTATAAATAGAGTGGACTAAACTGAGTCGAGAAGTTCTCTAGCATTCTGCAATTTTCTCGCAATAGTTAACAAGATATTGATTACTGAAAAGTGCCAAATATTGGTTTTGAATAATTTTTTACTTAAATACTGTCAACTTTACAAAAAAACTGCAAGAGACAAAAATCATTTATTTTCTTTTCATAAAACTTTAAGAATTTTTTTCAGAATTTTTTATTAACTTTTCAGTACTGCATTTTCTTATTTTTATCAACATGAGAAAATATGGTATAAAAATTTTTAAAAAATTCTCAGAACTTTATGAGAAGAAAATAAGCAACTTTTGTCTTGCTGTTTTTTCTGTAAAGTTGATATTATATTTGAATAAAAAATTATTAAAGATCAATATTTAATGATTTTAATATCTTTAGTAATTAATATCTTGTTAACTATTGCGAAAATTGCAAAATGGTAGAAGATTTTTCGACTAGGTTTAGTTCGCTCTATCTACACATAAGCGATTGGCCAAAACTTATGGGACACCCTGTATATTATATTTTATATAAATAAAATAAAAAATATCATGTAATATTCTTCAATGTATGATATCTCAAATATACATATATACGTATAAATTCATAATTTAAAATAACGTACTAAACTGTTATTACGAACGAAATTACTTCATAAATACAGCACGATCTTAGAGTAATATATGAAATATATAATAATTAAAAATTAAAATGCATAATAAAAATAACAGTAAAACAACTATAATAATGAGGAGAAAGGAAAAGTCTTATTAAGTTTCACTCGGAACTGACGAGAAAGGATTTTAGAATTGTATAGCGAAATAATTTCACGATAATCGATAAAAAGGCTTTTCTAAAGTATTATTAAGTTCTAATAAATAAATAAAAACATTTGTATTTAGTAAAATCATATATCCATAATCACTGATAATTATCTGTTAATAAAATTTCATTTTTTAAAAAAATTAATTGGCTGGATCACGTAATAAAATTGTTTGACATTTAATCGTTTAATAAATTAAAAAAAAATTTATTGACATGCTCGTTATTAATTGCAAATATCAATTAAGAAAATTTTGTTTTATCAAAGAAATTAAATGTTTTCCAATAAAAATATTCATATTTATTTTCAAATTATCTAATGAGAAATAAATTCATATTATTACTATAAATAATTTTAAAAAGTTTTAATATATCGTCTCACTAATAATTTGTGAATCTAATATCAATTAATTTTAATGATTTCCTTACAATTGATTATTAAATGTTATAATTGAGATAAGAAGTAGAAAATGTAGATGTATAAATAGTAATATATATATAGAAATAAAAATTAAATTATTGTCGCTATTAGTATTTTTACATTAAACTAATATTATAAAAAAAATTCGTACATATGTACAATTGAATATTTTAATTTTTATATTTGAAGACCTTCGTAATATTTTTATCAAACTTCTAAAAAATGAAATAAATCTAAAAAATAAGATAAACATTTTATTTTACAGAGATTTTTTATTTTATATTTGTTTTCCATTCACAAGAATTAGCGCACATACGCTTATTTTCATTATTTACGTATTGTTACACTTATTTTATTAACTTTTCAAAGAAGGATCAATTAATTTTTAATTTTTCAATTTAATAAATTTTGTCATACATTCTGCAACTTTTACATTGCTTAAAATATAATGAAAAGGTAGTCGAAAACAGTGATGATCAACGTCATGGTCGCTAACCTTCTGTTCTGCTTCCGCGATTACTGCTTTCGGCGGAAATAAATTAAGCCGATTAATTTCTCTGTTATACCTGCGAATTGCCAAGAGAGACGTAGTTTTTTTATCAATATTAATCAGAACTAATTAATATCAGAGAAACTGCAAAATATTCATCGGAAGGGACACTTTCCTAAAAGTTACCTAAAATCCCCAGATTATAGTATACAAAAATAAATCATGTAAAAATATAGGTTCCCATTTTAAAATACTTTCAATATGAAAAATCCTCTTTTACGACAATTGATGCATAATTATTTTTCTCATATCAAAACACAGAACGTATTCTTATTCTTAAAAATTATACACTACAATATCTGTTTATTTATTTAATAATTAGATAGAAACAGTTCTTATATATCTTTTTAATTGTTTATTTTAAACCATTCGTCGACAAATTGAATCGCGTCGTCTGTTATCTAGCAGCGTCTTGTACCAGCTGATTAAACTCTTGTGCGATACAATTTAGAATTCAACACAATTCGTACTTACTCCTGCGAATGGTCCAAATAAGGTTGCCACCGCTCGCTTCAATGTAGCATCCCACTAGCGAAAGGATGCCCCGAAGAAATCCTTGGGACGTCCCGGACGTCCTTGAAAGATCCTGCGAAAGTTCCTCGCTGAAGGAGAGTCCAGCCTCTCCGTTTCTCTCGCGGATCAAACGACACGTCGAAGAAGCACGAGAAAAAGAAACCGCGATATCTTCACGCAGAATCGATCTTGAAACGTCTGCGATTTGGAACGGAGAAACTCACGATAGTTCCTACGCGACGAAAATACTACGATGGTCCGCGAGCATCCGGACCACGTTCTGCGAGACCGTTCTCGCGGCGGCGGCGACGACGACGATGACAGACAAAGATGGCGAGGTTCGGGCGCAGACTACGACACGCAGCATTACATATCCAGCAAGGACGAGTTTAGAGCAAGAATGCCGAATCGATCGGCTGCTGAAAAGAGCGCGGAAACGCAACACTCGAGAATTCGGACGGAACGATGCTTTAGGAAACGCGATAAATTATAATACGGAATTATCGCGCGATAATTCTGTTGGAGCATAAAATCGCGATTGCAGCGACCTCCGCTGCGCAGACTGCACTCACGAACAAACGGGCTGATTCTCATGATGCGATTACTCGATCTCGCAACTTTCATGCCTTTTAAAGCCCGTTTTTTATATTTGCAAATTCTTTGTGTCTACTTGTTCTTTGTATTTGAATTATATTATTTTTGCAATCAATTTGAAACGCTGGACGTTAGAGGGGAAAAAGAGAAGAGATTAGAAAAATACAAAAAATTTAATTACAAAAAATAAACTATAATCACATGTATGTATGTACATACATATATACTTTGTTTTGGATGCTCACGCACTTTTTTAAGTGCTTTCAATTATTTTGTTCTTCAATTGAAGCAATCAAATTTGAATGAGCACATATAACAATAAGGAATAAGAAAAAAATCAATTTTTGTTAGATTTACACAAGAATTTACGGGATTTTTTATATAATAATGAAAACGAATGAAAAAAGATAATACATTCTTTAAATTCAATTTTGATATTTTAGTCAAAGCTTTTAAGAAGATTGTGCACTGTTTCATCATATTTTGTTTCGCTAAAAAGTGTTTATTAACGATTATCCTTTTTTTCTATCTCAATGAGATAAATAAATAATAATTATGTAACAGTGTGATTCATCATTAATAATTTGCTAAGCGCTAGCAGAGCCAAAGTAAATGTAATAAATAACGTTTACAAGCATAGACATTTGTCAAATTAATTTTTTCCAGATATATTAAAACTATAACTATATGTATATGTATATTATAAATATGAAAAAAATAATATATATGTATATATATATATATATATATATATATATATATATATATATA
>NW_012130094.1:172823-177494 GCF_000143395.1 Atta cephalotes | reverse complement strand
TTAAATACATTAGTCTTTAGGACTAATGTATTTAAATTAACTGTAGTAGAACACAAGCAATATAATTTTTATAATATTTTATAATAATTTTATAATTATTATAAATTTATAATATTTATAATATTTATAATATTTATAATATTAATTTTATTAAAAATTTATAATGTTATAAAATTTATTATAAATTTATATAAACAACATAGTACTTGTTATTAAAGACATTTAAGAAAATTTTGAATCTTTCGCATCTGACATTCATCATATAATATATATACAATATGCCAACAAAGATATTTATTTTAATACATTTTTTTTTCATACATTTTTTTTCATACTTCAAACAGTACCACTTATCTGAAAATTCATAACACTCTTTTAAAACCTCCTTATTAAGATCTTCAGTGACACACGGTATGTGCCAACAGTTATCATTCTTTTGTACAATCGGTAAATAAGTAAAAGGGTCTTGGATGCGAATACCAGTTGCACTAAATTTGATGAAGTACTGATGCGAAAACTGCCACTTC
Source organism: Atta cephalotes (assembly GCF_000143395.1). Classification (NCBI taxonomy): domain Eukaryota; kingdom Metazoa; phylum Arthropoda; class Insecta; order Hymenoptera; family Formicidae; genus Atta; species Atta cephalotes. Next base: position 176,967 of record NW_012130094.1, on the reverse strand, counting down.
TTAAATTTTTGTTGTAAATCTTCATCTTGCAAGGAATGCTTATGTTGTCGCATTAAATCTGACGAAACAAACATTGCATTCATTCCACACGCCATAGTTGCATAAAGTATGTACGGATCATCGGCGGATCTAAAATTTGATATATTTGTATACAAAAATTTTATTTAATGTATTATTTAAAATATTATAACTGTTTTATAATTGTTATATACATATATATATTTTTATTTTATACTATCATTATAAAGTAATTATATGCCATATGATATTAATTATATCAATATAAAAAAATCCCATAGCATCTGTGTAAATTCAATACTTACAAATTATCTATGAAGAAAACGAACGCATTTCGCTGTACGTGTTTAAATTCAGATAGCTTCTTTTGATGTTTCCGCGTCAATACGAGTACTTTTTTACCACGATTTTTGAAATGCTCCACTACATTGATTAGCTGTAATATAAATCATACATTAGTATTTAATAATACATAGTATTTAATAATTAATATATTTAATAGAAAAATAATAGAAAAAAATCATTTTTTATAATTGAAATTTTTACATATATGAACTTATATATAATGTATTAATATATTGATAAATGACCAATACAATTATTTTGATAAAAACAATATATATTACCAATAGCAATTTTGGTGCGGAAAAGTTCATATAAGATAGATTAAGTCCATCAATGACTACGTCAAAAGATTTATGGTTTTCAATAAATTTTTTAAACTTCAACAATTCTTTTGGATTAGTTTTATTATAGATGTCGGATCCTATAATCACTCTGTCCATCACAAATTTTGCCAATTCCTGAAATTCGTCTTCACTAAATGTTATTTTGGATAAAAAATAACCGCAATGTTTACAATTCCCTCTACAAACAGAATAAATATTAAAATTTTATCTATTAACAAAATATTAATTTTATTCTATAGAAGTACTAATCTATTTGCTTTAAAAATCTGAATTTTATTTAATAAATTCTTAAACATTGTTTTAAAAAATATAACTATACTGATATAGTAATTATTAATAATTTACAGAAGTTCTATCATTATTAATTATTAACTTTTTTTTAACTATTATTTAAAATTACTAAGTATATTAAACTAAATCATGCTGAAATATTAAAAAAACTAACGTTTTTTTTGGAGATTGTTATGCGGTCTGTAGACCAACCATATTTGATAGCTGTACTAGTATATGTTCTTATAATTTGATCATATGGTATTATATTGTGTTTAATCCAAAAATGAAACATCTCTTCCATTCTATTGTTGAAAAATTTTGCATCTTCTAGCTGGCAATATTGTAGATGTGATAAGTATACATATTTTTGTGGAATCAGTTTGCGTGACACTATATCTGTCAGTGCTTTCCATGCAATGTCAGGTTTTCCATTTCTAAATGCTGTACTAGCTAATGCAGAATATATAGTAGTGCCTGGAGAAGAGGTAATCTTTACCATTTCTATTATATCTTGTGTTTTCTCCCATTCATCTGTCAAACATAAGCTTATTATACATTCTTCAGCTGTAATGGAATCCAAATACTGGTACTTTTGCCTCAAATTATTGTATGTTTCTATAATTTCTATTTTATCTGCATCAGTCAAAGAATTTTGTTTCAAAACATAGAGTTTAAGATATTTTCCAATCACTCCTGCATTCAAAGAATAATTATTTTTCTTCAAGAATTTGCAATATGCAATAGCATTATTCACATGGAAATACTTGACACACATATCTATGATTACAGAGTCTACAATAGGTGTGATTTCTGTATTATTTTGAAGAATTTTTTCTCGTATGCTTTTCCATTCTATAGTAGATAAATCGCTTTTCATTTCCGCATATATATTATTTTCCGTGATTAGGGCTTTTAAATCAACAATTTTCTTAGCAATGCTTTGCTTAGCATAGCTTTGCTTTGATAAAACATATGTATTTATGTTAAACTTATAAAAATAAGACTGTAATGGTTGACATAGCTTGTAAAATAGCATCATTTATGCTACACCTAAAAATTAAATTTATTTATTATTAAAATTATTTCATAATTTGTAAGAAATAAAGTTTGTTTAATTTGTTTTATTTGTATCATAATATATATTTAAAACATAGAGATATTATTACACAAAAAAAATGAAGATAATAAAAAAAATATTTTAGAAGTATTTATAATTATATATAAGATATATAAATTATAAATATTATATTTATTATTAATAATGATTAAATCTCATTGTATTATTTCATTTTATTTAATATTCTTCATAATATATACATTAGTATTCAATAAATACATCTACAAGAGAGAGATGGTGTATTTATGTAATAATAAATATATTCTAATTTAAATAAAATTTTACCATGCAATTTAATGCATAATAATATTAAGTATTATAATATTGTTCAATAATCTTACATTATTAAACAGTGTCAACAAAATTTATTTCAATACTACAAGTTCATTAAAACCATTAAACTTACCACATGTAAGTTAATTAACAAGAAAAAGATTCACAGTAGGATAATGATAGATATAATAAATTGTAATTTCGTAAATTCATACATAAATATACAAGTCAATTTTAAAGGCTATTTCTTTTTTTCTCTTCGTTCCTTTTTTTAATAAAAAGGAGCATAAATTTCCTAACCTCTTCATTCAAATAACATCCGAAATACCAAAGACTAAAAACCGACATGTCTGGAGGCTCAGCAGAAATTGAAGAATGCTGACATATCAAGCAACTGGATTATCAATTGATGGTAAATGTCAAAATCTAATAAAATTCTAATAAATATATGTATAAATTAAATTATATAAAACAACATAACAAATCATATAAAACAACGAGAATTTTAGATATTAAATTCAAAGACTTATTATGCTTTTACATATAAAATATATAATCAGATAAGTTATTTAAAAAATTTATACTTTAATTATACTTTATGTAAAAATAAAATCTCAAAAATTATTTTAAAAAATAAATTCTATATATATATAATAAACAAAACTTTTTTAACAATGGATTTTAATTAGATATATCTTTATAAATTACTTATATAAAAAAATTATAACTTATAAATAATTATAAATAATTATAAATAATTATAATAATAGACTTTTTTCAAACATATGCAAAGCCATCGATCTGAATAGAACTTTAATGATGACAAGAACTTTCCAACAATAGACACAGATGACACAGTGAATCGTTACGTATTTACATCCTACTTATTCACCAATGTTAAACAAAGATGAAATGATCACTGTGAACTTTCGCTTGTTGGAAAGCTCCCAATATATTTAGGATTGGTTGCTACAGCACTCGGCGGGGAGAACGTTGGAGCAGCAGCGGAGATGATAGGCGATGGATATAGCAAGATACAGACGTGAGACACGCGCTAATAAAGCACAGATGTCATGCTGTCGCGTTTCGTGTGCCGCTGATCTCCGCGTATTTGGTTAGTTCTATTTGCGCCGTTCTATTTGCGCTGCTCATAAAATTCGCTCTTTTGAGATTTACGCATTGTGATACGAATTGTGATTTTAGGAAGTGCTAACTAACGGAAGATTGCCAACGGTATTATCTTCTTTGTGAAGCTAAAATAAGTAATAAGTAAGTATTGTACTCCATGCAGCTCATGATACCAGACGGTTCACAGTGTGACGTCACATGAGAATCACTAATAATTCGTAGTAGCGCGGATTTCAAATATCCGCGTAAGTCATTTTTATTAATTTTACTTCTATGTTATTCTTAATTTCTATTGAGAGTAATAGAATTAAAATGAATAAATTTCTTTATAAAATGTTTTAAAATAATACAATGTAAAACAAAAACATTTTCATTTTATATTGAATAACATCTTCTTTAAGCTAAAGAATTGTCAGTGTGTAAATTTTATTCAATATTTATGCAATCATTGATCGAGTGTAAATTATATTTTTTATCTACAAATTCTTTGCCCTAATATACAGTGTCCAAAATCGAGGTATAAGACGCTAAGGTAACGTCTTTATGGTATAAGACGTTGTTTGGGATTTTTATAACTTTTTACCAAAATAACTCATTTAAATAATTTGTTACACATATATATATATATATATATATATATATATAA
>NW_012130094.1:164712-169002 GCF_000143395.1 Atta cephalotes | reverse complement strand
ATATATTAAACAATTTCTCCCTAATATCGTACATTCGTGTTTTAAACGTTAAGGACTCACTGCGCCTTCGATTATGGGTGTTACCTTGATTTATCATTATCCGTTGTTCCTTATATTCTCTCATTCGGGAAAATCGTCATCTTGTTCCAACCGGGGCGCGATGTGATCTCCATCAACCAATACATTTTCTATTCACCGTCCACCACTTGCTGCTCGTGAGTCTCCTGCTCCTTTGTTTCCTTGGCATCTTTGTCCTCGTCTAAAATGCGATATTAAGGAGTGTAAAAGAGGTATAGGGTTATAAAAAAAAGAGGCGTTATTTTTATTAGAAGATTTTTTTTGTATAATGTATTTCTTCTTTATGTTACGTAAATAAGTGATTATGCAGTTTGCTTCAAAATATTAACATGCAATGATTTCTTTCTTTGTCCTATTATTCTTAATTAACATAAAAAAACATAAAAAATATTAAGACAACAGTAAAAATATGTAGAAAATATATAAAAGAAATTAAATTTTTAAAAATAATTATAAAACAAATTAAATAGAAAAATTTATATTATTCCATTATTTTAAAGTTAGATTATACAATAAACAAAATCTTTTTATATAAAATATCTTTCATCTAAAGATCCTTTTTACATTTCTATCAAAAAAAAAATAATTTGAAGAGATTGACAATTTTGCCTGAAGTTTCTATAATATTTGTATTAAATAAGAGAGTAATTGCGTATTAAATGAAACGTATTTACTAACTACAGTGAGATATTAATTGCTGTCATTAGGTCAGATAGAACTCATAACGTTATCAAGGATGTTACGATGTGATAATGAAATGTATGTAATTTCTATACAGGGCATCTAAGAATTCATGAAAAATCCATTTTAAAGTATATTGAAAATAAAAGCATTATTGCGTAAGTATTATAAGTTTTAAGAATGTAAATAAATTGTAAGTATTCATATAATTTTAAAATAGAAAATATTATTTTTGATTAATTCTCTAAGGATAATTAATAAAACAATGAATACAATTTAGATATTACAGATATCAGTATATAAATGTTAAAACATTGATGTGCGATTTAAATTGGATTTCAATAAAAATTTTAATTTAGTTATTAAAACATAGAACATTAAAATTTAATAAGTTACAAGAAAATGCAAAAAATACTAGAAAACCCTGTATAAAAATTATTATAAAAATTATTATTTAATTTATTTATATACTCAATATAATAGACAATAGAAAAAAGTTGTGAAACTTCAGCTAATATTTTAATTTTCAAACTTAATAATTTTTTAATTGGAAAATTAATTTTTTGTATTATATAACAGAAAATCAGAAAAATTATATACCCAGATAGCACAAAATTCTTGTTGTATCTGAAAATGAGTTTAGAATTGATGACATACTGAATTCTTTTTGAACTCTCTGTGCTATCTGGGTAGTTATAATTATAAATTTTTTTTAATTAAAAATTTAAAACTTTTTTATCCTCATAAACTTTTTTGCCTACTTCTGAAGAGGATGTCCAGTAACTGAAATTTTTTTTATATAAATGTTGAAATCAGATCAGATTGGATAAAAAAAATTAAGATTGTTCCTAACGTATCACTCACATCTTCATATCAAACATTCCACAACAGTGTATAAATTCACGTTTACACAATGAATTTTTTTAATAAACGGATAATAAATAAGATACAAAATGTCGTGGAAAAAATGGACGAATTAAAATGGAATTAGAAACAAAAATTATTCGTATTGGAGTTCATAAGATATATATTCGTGAAATTTTGTTGAAAAATTAAAGTAAACATAATTAAATTAAATTAATGTATTTAATTTAATCAAAAACAAAATATGGAATAAAAATGGATATTTTTAATTCTTTTTAAATAAAATATATTTTTTTAATGTTTGCTTTTCTTCAATTTAGACAAAAAATTAAAATGTTAAATAAATTATTCAAAATTATTTACTTATTTTAATAAAAAATTAAAACATATACTTATAAAGTTAACATTCAAAGTAATACACAACAATAAAAAGATACCAAAATATCGTATACATGTGTATGTCCCTGGCGGAAAAATTTTTATGAAAAATTACATAGATTGAAACAAGATCTTAGAAATCTTTAATTTTTCTTAGGGGAACGAAAATATTCTTAGGGGAACGTAGAGTGGTGTTTGTTTGAACAAGAAATTCTGTATTATGAACTTTTATTCATAATGGAATCTTTTTTGATATTTATCTTATATCATAAAACAAACAATGCTACTCTACATTTCACTACGAAAAAGTAAGAATTTCTAAGATTCTGTCTCAAGACCTGTCTATACAGTTTTTTTTCCGCCAAGGGTACATTAAAAGGTAATTAAACTTTTCAAATTTAGGTTTATTTTAATTAATCTGTTACGCTTAAAATTATTTAATTTATTTTCAACAATTCCCTCTTTCTCATCCATTTTTATTCGTGTCCAATTTATAAATCCATTAAAGACCATCGTGCTGTTACATTAAGAATTTAGTTAAAGACTGTTTTTATAATATAATATTTCATTACACTTACTCTCATTTTTTTATGCCACAATATTTTGAACAATTTACCATTATATATCAAACATTTTCGTATATTTGAAAACGAGATATTGAAAATAATTAATGCGAAAACATCATTTGTTACTAAACTATTTTATTCGCAGTAAAATTTATATCTTAAAAATGATATTGGTCGTTAATGGATTAACGTAATATACACATTACATTAAGTTTTTACACGATATGTCATTTTAGGAAAATAGAAGTTAAGAAAGATTGGTCATTATCGATATATCATAATTACATCATAATTACATTATTTAGCGTTCTTTTACCTTGTGCAGATATATAACACATTATACGATGCAGAATAATATTACATACACGTTGGCAATACTCAAGTATAAAATATATTTTACAATATATTATATTAGTGCAAAAGTATTCATCAAATAAAATTTAGAACGAAATAATAGTTTCAAGAAAAATACTCTTATTAATTATAAAATAATCATATATTATAAACTTTAATGTTTTATCCTTTTTCGCATATTTAAAAATTTTAAACTTTAAATTCGTAATCTTTTGCATTAATTTAATACTCAACTTAATCTTTTGCATTAATTTAATACTCATAAACACACACACACATACATTATATATTTTACATATTAAATTAATTTATTGTTTATGCCTTTACATATTTCATTTTTGTTACATATTTTATCCGTTACATATGAAGTGTAAATATTGATGCTAGGATAAAAAGAAAACTTAATGAATAAGTCTATTATAAAATCTATTATAAAATGAGAAGAATATATTATTTAAAGTTTTTATTTCCTTTTTCATTGCAATTATATAATTTTGATTTATAACATAAAAAATGAAAAATTAAATAAACATAAATTTTGTATTGTATATCGAGATAAATTAAATTATCTTTCACAAATTATTCCTTATTGTTTGATAGATTTACATGAAGTATTAAAAATGAATAAGTATTAAAAATATATCAATTATCTTTTCTTAAATTATTAAATAGTTGTAAATTTTAATTAATTGAAAATAATATATGTATTTTGTGAATTATACTGTATTAAGATGTTATAATTGTATTAAGATGTATTCAGAAAATTCCTTGTTCCATTAGTAAATGCAAGTATAATTCACAAATTGCATACATTATTTTCAATAAGTTTCCAGTGAAAAGGAATCTTATGATAATTCCAGTGAAAAAGAATCTTACGATAATTAATTTAAAATAATATTACATAATTGCAATAAGAGAGGAAATAAGAATCTTAAATAATATATTCTTCTCATTTTTATAATAAACTTATTCGTTAAGTTTTCTTTTTATTCTAGCATGTGTTTACACTTTGTACTAGAAGATGTAACGAATAAATATAAACAATTGTAAAGAGATAAACAATAAATATTTGATAATAAACGTTTGTTACATGTGTATTACATAACATTTTTTTTTACATGTCTATTACATAACATACAAAAGACCTATTTATTTTAATAATATGTAATATTACAAAGTCAACATAATTTTTTATTGTTACCATCACAATTCAATACAGAAGAAGAAATAAATTCTTAAAGACAAATTTTTCTCTAATATTTCTTTATCGCACTCTTCCTTTATAACACTGACGTGTTTTTATTTACCACTACCATTAAAATATTAATTAATTTGCATATGAGTATATATATATATATATATATATATA
>NW_012130094.1:155909-158369 GCF_000143395.1 Atta cephalotes | reverse complement strand
ACACACACACACACACACACACACACACACACACACACACACACACACACACACACACACACACACACACACACACACACACACAAAATATCCTAAATTATGTCGATAGCACGATGATCTTTTTACAATCGTCATCGATATTTTCCTCAATTGATTTTGCAATTAATAAATTACTAGACATTTGATTACAGATTGTTTTAGTTTGTCTTCAATTCGAATCATGTTTAGCAATTGTTGATTAAAGAGGAACCAATATATATATGTACATTTAGTATGTACATTTAAGTCAATTCAGCAATAAAGTAATTTGTTCTTGTTGCCAAATTACTTTAATAGTATGATGGTCTTCTTTCAACAACATCTGTACTTTTTCAAGTTAATGTTGTAGATTAGATTTTGTCTAGAACCGCCTAGACATAATTAAATATGGTTACAATCGAATATCTGTAATCAACTCCGGTATACTGTGTGAACTAAATATTCTTTAAAGATAATTTTTTCTGTATAATTTTTTCACTATTCATAATTTGCTATGTAATCATTACAATGAAAAAGCAGGTAAGAGCATTTTTTTCAATATGTAAAGTGTCTGGTCATTACTCTGAATGGCATCTCTCATGGACAGGTAGCCATTCTATGACTTGTACAATGAGTATAAACATCCTTTTATAAGACTCTCAATAATTAATTACTTGAAATTGAGTAATTAATAATATGAGTAATTAATTTAAAAAAAATTAATTACTCGCAAATCAATGTGCAATTCGGCAAGAAAGAGTCGAAGATGTCACACGATAATTGCGAGTGCAACGAGATATGGGAAGAAACGCATATCTAATAACAATAAATAATACAACACTGTGATATCTTTTGTTACGCGCGGATGCACACTCATTCGCAAATCTCTTTATTAATGTCTCATTAATTATTGAGCAATTATTTGAAAAATGTTAAAACTTTTATTCAGTTTAATTCCTCCTATTTGTCCGCGAAAGATGGCACATTAATTACCAAATATTCTGTATACTATTGAAAAATCCGACTGAAGAAAAAATACATAAAATGTTTTTCTTTTAAGCTTGATGAGTTCACAGGCATTCGACTGTATTTTAATTCAATTAGGATGTATTTAACCGTTATCAGTTAATTAACACATTGACTGCCATGTCATTTATATATAAATGACATTCAATTTCATAAACAAGGTCTAGGAAACCAATATATTTTTTTATCTCACTTTCTTTGTTATAGAATATCATTGCACAACAGAGTTTATGAAAATTTGCCGTATTTGAATAATAGAAACAAGAATGTCATTCGCATACAAATGATGCATATAATATAGCAGTCATTGTGTTAAAGAATTTTATTTTTTATATATACATAAGGTATAATTAAGCATTCGCTGTCAAATTGCGTCGTTCTAGTCTACAAAAAACAACATAGCATCCTTCAATTAGCATTCACAATCTTCACTTCGATATTTTCGTCGAGCTTCGATTCCGCAGTGTCTTAAAATATAAAATGATGGCGACGCAAACGACATTACTATAGACGCATTAGATTATACATCTCTTAGTTTACCTTTAATTAGACGCATTCAGCGGTATTTAAAGTTAAAGAGAAACAAGTTCGTACACGTATATGTATATACATTAAATTCGATTCGAAAACAACGAAGCGGAATTAAGACTCCTAGTAACAATATCAGTTTATGTCAGAAATAAAGAATAGCATAAATTTCTTTTCTTGCGCATGCATATTGAATTAGCTTTCCGCATGCGACAATTCGCAGTTGACAAAATAAATTCGCAAACAGTTCCGAATTTTCTCTTCTGTAGATAAATTAATATTGTATGATTTACACATATTCCATATATGAATTTTGTGACAGATCTAGTTTCACAAGTATTTCTCCAGAATTTTCGGCATGTTTCGTAAATTTATTCTATCAAATACATATTGTAACATATGAAAAACATAATTTATCTTAACGTATAAAATCTTTCGATACTATATACCTACAGAGGCTCCAAACCCCCTTTGGAAAGAGAAAATGAATTTCAATGCCGCCTGATTCCATCCTTCAAAAACAGCAAACTAAAATAGTTCATTTAACGAGAAACGGGATGTGATGTATATTGGAATCTACGGATGTAATAAATAAAAATTGTCCATTCTCGATCTAGTCATAAGTTAGAGAAAGAGAGCAATATTTTTCGATGCTTCGTTGATTTTACGTCAGTTTAGACGCAATCTCATGACATCCATCTCTTCTTTTATTTTAGATAAAGAAGATATCTTGCAAAGCTTCCTTTCTTATTATAAATTGTGTATACAGTATTTAAACAGAATGCGCAATTTTATATTTGTTACATTTCTGTGAAAGCTATACACGTATCTACACACACACACACACACACACACACACACACACACACACACACACACACACACACA
>NW_012130094.1:144114-154114 GCF_000143395.1 Atta cephalotes | reverse complement strand
AGAAATGTCAGTCTTCATTTAAAGAACTGACTTAGAGTAAAAATCCTTCATTTGTAGCACACTTATTTATAATAATGGTGCTTAATAAATATAAGAGATTTTGCAAGTTTAATTAATTCTTATATGATTAATTTAATTGATAAAATTAATATATATATTGAATTTCTGTGAGAAATAGAGATATTACATATCAATAATACTTCTAATATTTCTTCGATCTCTTAAAGTACAAAAGATATAAAATAGTGCGTAAAAAGTAGATGTCTTAATAAGTAAAATAATAAGAAAGTTTATCAGCAGTGATCAATTGGGCGGTATACCATAGACTTACATAAATAGAACTATGCACTCTTATGCAACGACAATGTTGAAGGACAAGATATACAAAATTAGATATTTCTTCCATAATGCATATTATACTGCATGTTATACATTTTGTATTTCTAAGATAAGAATATGTAAATATGTAAGAATGAGACTAACTTCTGTTATGCTACAATAAAATTTATTTGCTTCTTCAATGCTGATCAATCAGCTGTACTAGAAGAACAATAAAAATACGGATCAAATTTTTTATTTTCATTTTATTTTCAAATAATTTTATTTTCAAAACATTTTAATTCTATAACGCGCACGTACGTTATAGAATTGTTGAAGATTGCACAAATTAAAAGCAAGAAGTTAGTAACATGTAAATTGTCAGTTTTAATTTTCAGTTTTAAATCTCAATAGATATCGTAAGTTTTTGTAGATATCGTAATTTTTTACACTATAAAATCTACAAACTCCCCTTTAAGAAAATTAGACATTGATTCTAAGCATCTACTCTCTGCATGATACACATGAAAAGTGATATGTTATTGAAAGATTCATAATGAGATGATTTTAGTTATGTCACTTTGTATATATAAAAAATTTCAGTTCTTACATTTCATTTTATGGCGTCCAACCCTAGGACTATATCTGGATTTATTTGACCCGGCGAAAATTTCTATTTGCTAATATTCTTAGAAATTTTTCCTTTAAATATTTACATTTAACAATTTAGTTAACTTGAAATTTAATTTTATAATCTTATTTCATGATATCTGGTATTTTAATGTAAACAAATTTATTGAAAAATATATTTGTATCAGAATTGCGTCAAAAAATAAGATTAAAACATTAATAGCGTTTTTCATTAGAACTAGTGCACACACAGTGCACTTAAAGCTGTTGTACTATTCTAATCTAAATATAAAAGTAAGAGATATCTAAATTGATAAAACATCAATATATATTTTATCAAATAGCACAATAAAATATATTGAATATTTCACAGTTTAATTCGTTTCTATATTTTTATTGAATGTACATCTTTATGTCGATTTGTGCACAACGGCTTTAAAGTACATTGAATGCGCATTAGTTTTGCCAAAAAACGCTATAAGATAAATCCGATAATACATGTACAAATGTCATGTGTAGTCCTAGGGTTAAGAAACTTGGATGATACCTGCTGAGAACTGAAAGTAAGATAATGATACTGTGTATCGACAATGAATAAACATTGATATTGATCATTAATATTAACATTGAAAATTTATCGATCTAAAATTTTCCATTGATGAGTATAAAACATATTTTATACTCATCCGTAATTTGCACAATTTTTAGAGCGATGTATCCTAATAAGAGGAAAAATATCCAATAAAAACAGAGAAAAATGTATATAGTGGAAATCTACACATGTAGATAGTAGCAACTTCTTATATATTTTATCTTTTATATATATATATATATATATATATATATATATGTGCGTGTGTATATATGTGTGTGTGTATACATATAACAATACAATAATGAATTAAATACGAATATGTACATTTAAAATGAACACAGACTTCAAGCTCTAAGTCTCTGCGCAACAGACACGAAAGACCACAATATGTTACTCATTCTTTCAAGTTTGACAAATGCAAGTCTCAAATATCACCAGAATATCAGAGTAAGTGATACTCTCAATTATTTTAGATCGCCATAACAAATGTAAAATGTAAGAAGTCGAATATAAAAAATTATTAGTGTCGTTAACAGATGAGACTAGGCAATGAGGAGTTACATGAAGAAGATAACTGATCGTAAAGGAAATCTTGAAGACTATTCTTTTCTTTATTTTTCCTTTTCTTTTAAGTATGACTAAATAAGACTGGGAATAACTCTGCACGCTCGTTCGGATATTGAAGTTTAGATGTTATTTTGAATGTTAGTACAACGGGCCAAGATAGAGAAAGTTTGTGCCAGCCATATTGAACAACACTTGTTGCAAGTCGAATCACTTACTCTAATCTTCTGGTGCTCCGTGGAACACATAGATGTTTCACTCATTCGTTGAAGCATATACTGCAAATCATGAGACATGTATTGATGAATGGTAACTGATCGAGGCGCTATCGTTATTGCCATCGATCCTATTTTAAATACGAAAAAATAATCTCTTCCTACGAAAATGCATGTAAAACCTCATAAAACGTTATATCAAATTCGATTCTACCTTCCCCTTTAATTTCAAAAGTTATTGGAAAATTTATTTTTTATTTTTTGTTATTATCCTGTCTGAAAAATCTATTTTTTTACATTTCTGTTTTAAAATATTTTATATGTTTCAAAGATAAAGAGATATTCTATGTTATTTGTTTTATTAAAATTATGAATTTAAAACTAAAGTGGGCTTTTCAATTACTTATAACGAATCACAAATTAATAGACATATGTGTGAAACAAAACGAAACAATCACATGATGAAGAAATATATGAAATATCCCGCTAGATATACAGGTATAAATACGTATTAATAACAATTGTGTGTAAAGTTATATTAGTTATAAAATAATAGACTCTACCTTTTGCCAGGGATGTGATTTAATTTGTGGAAATTTGAATTCGGTGTAGTTGGGGTTCATCTCACGTATCTGATCGCGCGTAGGCGTACCGAGGACTTTGATAATCTCTACCAGTTGATCGACACCGCTATCACCGGGAAATATTGGTTGACCTAACAGTAGTTCTGCTAGCACACAACCTGCACTCCAAACATCTGTCGAGGAAATGAGAAAAATGTTACATTAAAAGAAACGTTACATATTTTACAACAAAATAAAATATAAAAGAAGCATAAAAACGAATTAATGTATTTTTATTAAATCTTGCTATGAATATTTTAACGATTTTTCTTTAATATCAAAATATTTAGATATCTGTTAGATAATTTTTATGAACATATTCAAATTCCAAATTAGAGATCAAAAAGAAATAAACAGTACAGTCACAGTGATAAACTTCTTTCAAATTTATACCTATTTCCAACAATGTAGATTAATAAAGATCTTTCTAGTTCTTAGAAAAAGATAAGAAGTAAGTTGAATCAAAATAAAAATAATTTACATTGTGGAAACAGGACATAAATATGCTATATTACACAAAGATCGTTATTAAGATAATTTTTAATATACCAATTTTTGTAGTATAATCAATAGCACCAAAGATGAGTTCAGGTGCGCGATAGTAGCGACTGCAGATATAGGACACATTTGGTTCGCCCTTCACAAGGTGTTTAGCTGAACCAAAATCGCATAACTTCAAGACACCAGTATCCGGATCTAGCAGCAAATTCTGTGGTTTGATATCCCTGTGACAAATACCTAGCGAGTGGATGTACGCCAACGAACGGAACAGTTGATACATATACAACTGCAAAGAACAAAGAAAAGATTATTATCTATAGCTATATATCTGAAAATTTATTATCTATAGCTCATTAAATTTACAAAACACATTTTTTGTATTATATCTTTATAAAAATCTTTATAAAATTTTTTTCAAATTCTCTCTACAGTTATTTCTAAGTTTTTGAAACCACTAATTACAAATCTGAGATCAGAATAATAATAAAGTTAAAATGACGGATTTTTGACACCTACAAATTTTATAAATTAAAATCTCAAATTTATAATTCGTGATTTCAAAAATTCTTAGATATTGAATATTGTATGAAAAGAATGTTTCCTTTTTATGTAATCAGAACTACATATTATAACATCTATGAGATCATCTTCTAAAAATTAATTGAAAAATCAGTAGGTTTACAAACATAATTTCTGTTTTTATTATATTACGAATTTAGAAATAATTAAAAATTAAAAACTAATAAAAAATAATTCACCTTGATGAAACTGATTGGTATCGTCTGCTTGCTTTTGCTATAATGTCGAGCGACTTTGTACACAGTTTCGGGTATGTATTCCAGCACTAGATTAAGATAAACCTCGTCCTTCTAAAAAAAAAGAAAGAAGAAATACGAAAATTCCATTGTATGTAACCTTCATTCAACAAGCGAGGGTCTGTTTACAAATATTTGTCGTCTCAAAGGCACACTACTCCAAAATCCAAACATTGACGACGTACTCGAATATGTAGAGTTTCCCGCAATTCGCGCGTGACTAGAACTTTAATAATAAATTCTCTCTAATTAATCAATAGCAAAAAAATAATAATTTTGAACTATTTCCACAATCTTTGAATTCCACATCTATTCTTTTATAATTTTATCTTCTAGTTTTCAACATTGCACGTTTATTTTTGTAAATAGATCTGCCAATCAAGAATTAAAAATTATTAGATATAATTATGTTATTTATATAATATGTAGAAGTATAAAGAATTATTTTATTTATTTATTCACTCTCATATATGAAAACTTTCTTTTTTTCATGTTATTAAGGTCCTAGAATTTACAATAAAATACACTAAAGTTCCACCAGGATCTATGATTAAAATTGTAAAATAATTGTAGCAAATTGTGGGATACCCCGTGGGATCATTTAAGTTATACATTTCATCTTTATTATTTCTCTTGGACACACACATCGATGCCCTGGTGTTATTAACATTTATCACACACGCCTTCAGAAACATTACGTACTAACAAGACTAGCGAAGCAGCGTAATCTAATCGGACCCAGATCGACATTAAAACAATGACGTTTCGAAGGAATGATACGATTGTGAAGATGTTCCTATGTGGAAGCGATAATTCGCCTAGAGATTTTTTCTCGCCAAAAGGAAGATTCTCGTACTACTACTGGGTGCACTTCAACTTACGTCAACGTGAAAAACCGGATTAGTCGCGGTTAAGATGTTCTATAAAATAACATAACAATGTGGCATGCATTAAATGAACATCTTTCGTTTTATTTATAGAAACGTGTCATTTACGTAACAATGATAAAATTGATAAATGCGTGCTAATCAAATCATGTACTGCCATTTAAATTACATACTGCGTATAATTTTTTCGCAAATTTTAATAGATTGATATAATTATTGAAATATCTCTTAAATAATAGATAGTGAACTCATCTTCACTTAAAAGTTAAGGAAGATGGAGATGAGATAGTTACCTTATCACCACTAGAATAAAAGAAATATTTGAGTTTCACAATATTGCAATGTTCGAGGCGTCGCATAATTTGTAATTCCCTGTTCTGGAAAAAAAAAAGTTTTATTATGACATTAGTATACTCATCGTTCATTAAATAAATGAAATAAACAAGAAAATAAAACAAATTAAAATAAAAAGTAAAACAAAAATAAGAAAAATATCTAGTAAAATCATAAATATATAATAAAAAAGTAGAATAGAATGTAATCACATCAAATTAAATAAAACACAATGGAAATAAGAACGTAGTTAGTGTAATATAATAGTAAGTTGCTTCAGTACATTATTTAACAATTATTAACTTATGATAGCTGTTACTATGTTCTATATACATTTTTATTTATTTCATTATTTACATCGACACAATGTATAAATGCTCACCTTAAATCGTTTATCCTGGAGAACCTTTTTGATAGCAACCATCTCTCCCGAATCGCAGAGTTTCGCTTGGTATACCACACCAAAGCTGCCGTTGCCTATGACCTTGGTATCGGTGTACGCGACTTCCTGAGGACGATCCGGACCAGCACCAGGAGTCGCTACTACAGTCGTTACCTTGCTGCCATCCTTGCCTGCAGGGTACATTGCACCACCCATAGAAACAAATTTGAAAAAACCACAATGCAGGAAAAGAAATAGAAACAAAAGTAGGAAACCGAACTTCCTCTAAAAGCAGAAAACGCCTAGAGCCCTCTAGAATCGAGGAAAGTTTGCTCCTATTTTACATAAATCTAAATAAGCAAAATTATCTTCACATCAACAATAATTGTCTTAAAACATTTATAACAAAATGCAACATTTGGTTTGCAAAATGTAATTTATTAATATAAAGAAATTAAATTAATATACACTATATCAGAATCATTTTTATATTATTATTTTGTGAAATGTTTCTCTCTCTTTTTCAAATTTCTCTCTGAGAGCTTTATATTTCGCAGAAATATAAAAACATATAAAGCATATAAAGTGATTACATATAAAGCACACATACATACACACACATATCGTTACAAGTCACAAATCTAGAAAGCATTCTATATAAATTACAACACCTCAGATCCACAATCGTCGCTATTTTAACATGTAATTCTTGGACTGGGCCAGAAATAATTTAATTTAATTAAATATTAAATTAATTGATTTGTTTTTGCTATACTACTAATAGTTTCGAGCCTTGCAACTCGTAAATGATGTATGCGTAGTATATGCAGATTATTCAAAGAAATTGTCAAAATTTACAACTATTCGGCAATTTTATGTCCTCCAACATTAATGTCTCGAATAGATTCTTTAATGAGAAACTCAGGCAAAGTAGTCTGTTGACAATTCCTTTTATCGTTCAAAAAAAATAATAAATGTGTATAGATTACATAAAATTGAACGAATATATACAAGTACATTGAAAAATGTTTTCCATCATCAGAATTATCAGAAAGGCAATTATTAGAATACGTGTAAAATAGCCTTGATAGAATCTGAACAAATGTAAATGATTGCAAACAACTGGTTCTGTTTCCGTTGCAATGTAAACTCTCTCAAAAGGCTCGCGCAAATACATATTTTCACAGCAAAATTTTTATTATCAATAATTATCCTAGCTATTAAAGGTATCCATATTTTTTTAATTACGTCATACTTTTCATAATATCTTTCATCTGTTGTTAAAAAACGGGTGCTGGGAATATGTAGGTTATTTTAATAACATATTACAAATATCATAAGAAAATGTTGACTCATAGACGAGATATCTAAAATTAGCTCACTACACTAGATGTGGCAAAGTGATCATGATGTAATTAATGAATATCATATTAAAAATGTTTATAGAACTATCATACTTTAATATAAATATTTAAAAATATATTGTCTACTTAATCAATATAATAAAAAAGTATAAAACATGATAGAAGGGCATACATTTTACTCTTTATAAGGTAAAAAAATGGACAACAGATTTAAGTAACGAAACATAAGAAATTTTTTATAATAAAAAATCAAATTATTAAAGATTAATATCATAATAATAATTATATGTTTTAATATAAAAAATGTGATAATAGATTTACTTAAAACTTAAATCTAATGATTGTATGTACATGATGTATAATAATTTCATCATCACTTTAACAATAGAAAGAGGTTAAATAAACTTAATTTCTATAAAAATTATATTTGGTATTGACAGAAAGTTAGAATATCTTTAATTGAGAATTATTAATTGAAAATAAAGAATCACCTTCTTTTGAGTTCGAAGGTGAGTATGAGGCTTCTGATTTATGAATACATCGAACAATCACTTTCCACGTGGATGTCTTATCTTCTGACATATTAGATCTATTTTTTATTACTGCACTCTGTGAACTGGTGCACACGGTGAAGTAAGTTGAAGTGAGACAAATATTTATTTCATTTCAACTTATTGCATTGTGTGCATCACTTCAGAGAGCAGCAATAAAAAACAGATCTATTCACAACATTTTTTACTATCAATTATTTACTATCAACTAGAGACTGAAGATCGCGAATATATCATTCGTTTTGTCTATTTCATGAGATTAATATCAATTAGATTTTGATGTCCAATGCAAAATTTTTTGTAGATAATTAATAAGTCTATTCTTTATCGATGAACTTTTTGAACTCGTGCAAATTAACGCAATAAAGTTGAAAAGAAATATAATTTGTTTCACATATTTCAATTTAGATATTACATCGTGTGCATCAGTTGAGAAGTTTTTCGATAAAAAACAGACTTTATAATAGAATTCATTTATAATTGTGTATGTTTAATTGTAAATATAATAAGTCATGGAATTTATATATCGTTCATTAATTACGGCGAGATGCCGAATGACAAACGATTTAATAATAGTAACTCATTTTGAAATGTAGGTTACATCGTACGCGAGAGGCACATGATTACCATCGACAGATACGAAAATCTTGTACCTGTCGCCGATTTATCATCACGAGAATTGAACAGTGTGAAGTAAGTTTGAAAGAAATCTTGTTTCTATGAAGCACCACTACATTGGCAAGATACTGAGTGTGTCTCATCGGCTAAATTAAATCATGATGTGTAGAAGATATTTTAGAAGAATATGTTTAGAAAAACTAAATAAATATAAATAATAATGTAAAGCTCAAATAATATAGAAAATAACATATATAATATATAATATATATAATATATATAATATAATATAATATATATAATATAATAATTTCAGATAAATCATATAAATATTTATATTTTATTTTATTTATTAATTTTTCATTGTTTTTAAATGAATTTCATCTCACGTTACTTTATCTTTTCACTTTATAATATATTTTTGTACTTTTTACCAAGATATACACCTTTTTATACTTTCCAAGTATAAACCGAGATATAGTAATAAAAAGTTATTTTAATTAATATTTTGAACGTGTTTCTACTAAAAATTTCGAAAAAATTAGGTAGAACCTCAGAATAATTACCAAGGTTCTTGAAAGGGACTAAAAAAAACCCGAGTAAACATCGCGCTTATCCATCGTGTGAAGAAAATGGGTCAAGCGACAGTCGAGGCTAGAAAATCCAGCCGACTAGTCAGTCATGTAGCTAGCTAAATCCAGCTTGCGACAAAAAGCGCAACGAAGCGGTACTGCAGCTGCATCGCGTACGCTGCGGATCCTTTTATCGCGTTACGCGCGCATCGGAGGAGACTTCGACCTTTCCCGTAGTATGCAGCCCCTACCTGTGAAGCAAGAAAGCTTCAGAAAATATCTATATATCGGTCCTCATGGTGGCATTTCGCACGGCTTAAGGGGGCGTCCCTTGTTATACGAAGGTTTCTTTGTCGTCAGAGGCAATCGTGCTCGATTTAACGAAATAGGCTGCGCAAATAAAAAAGGGATTAATCGAGGGATTAATCAAGCCAGAGAAAAGCGGCAGAATAGAGTTCGAAACAATCTTTTATGATTAGACCTATTGAATGCGATTTGTATGACATATTCTGAGACTTTACAATGTTCTATTATTAGTATAACTAATATGATTAATTATCAGATATTATACACAATCATAATTGTAATATTATAAAATGATTTTAATTTTTGTATAATTTTTTTACTTTACAATACATAATAATTAAATATATAGAAAAAAAAATATTAAAGAAAGTATTAAATTAAAAAAATCATCAGTGTGTGAGTAACCGTTAACCGTTTTAATATAATAGGTAATCGTTTTTATTGCCTACACGAAATATACCAAATTTATTATCACACACTTCATTGCATTACTTCGTATGACTACAACATATTTATTTGTCATTTACATAAATTTTACAATTAATATTCAGTTTGTTACCGTAACGGAAAGAACCTCCCTCGACGCTTCGCGTGAAGCAATATCGAGGATAACAGATACCCATCGACTTTCCTTTTAACCCTTTTGTCTCTCTCTCTCTCTCTCNCTCTCTCTCTCTCTCTCTCTCTCTCTCTTCGCACACACGACGACCGGACGACGNGAGANAG
>NW_012130094.1:124709-144094 GCF_000143395.1 Atta cephalotes | reverse complement strand
CGTAACCGGAAACGTAACCTACCCGACCGTACCGTTCGTACGTACGGTCGACGACAATACGTAGAGTACTACTACTACTCTACTTACTTTACCTTTCTTCTCTCTCTCTCTCTCTCTCTCTCTCTCTCTCTCTCTCTCTCTCTCTTTTTCCTGCTTTCTCGATCTGTTCTCACTCTCGAATAGATAGAAAAACCACATCACACACGGAAGGTGCGACTAAGAGTAAATACGGTACCGCCAAGAGGCGATGTAAATGTCAGAGGATCACGCGCTCTCGATACATAAAGCGGCACATATATACTTGACGACATTTATTAAACGCGTCATCGTGGAAATCGGTCCATCGCTCGAAGAAATCAGATCAGCGAGAAATCGTCTTGGAAATTGAATGACACTCTGAAACGCGTCGATGAACAATAGACTTTTTTTTCTCGGAAGAATAAGATGAAGGTAATATCGGTTTCTTTTGATGACATGACAATGTATAAGAAAATTTCACAGAACTATTATTGAAGAAAAAATTGAAGCACTTATAAATAATATATTAACAAAGAGCTGCTAACATACATACATAATAAATAAGTTCTTTTATTTAAAAGCAGAATCTTTAGATATAGAATTTTAATTAAATTTTTTTTAATGTTCTGTGTATGTGTATGTGTACGCGCGTATATAAAATTAACTATTCAATAAATTTCACTTTAATTAATAAATTTAATTGAATTATATGATAATTATACAAGATTAAAAAAAAGAGCTCGGCATTTAAATAGCAAGTAGTAAATGTCTAATCAATAATCAATATAGCTCAAAAATAAATTATATAAAAAATAAAATATATTTTGGTTTTAATAATATAGATGTATTTACATTTTTGAAATAAAATTAAAACATCTTTTGTAGAAATAAATTGTTCTCATTTTATATAAAAATATCGTGAAAAATAAACGAGATTTTATATTTTGTAAAATATTTTGAATATAAAACTTGCTGTTTATTATATATACATATATAAGAGCTGTATTTTTTATACCCTTTATAATAAATTTCTAGAGCAACTATATTAATAGACGTAATAATATTTCTCATTATTCTATAATAATTAATTTAAAATTTCAGTTTAAAGATTAATAATTCTGTAACGGTTCAAAATATGTAAAAACTTTATAAATCTGAAGCAATAAAATTATAAAATACTAATGTGCTTATACACAAGGTACATCGATCGTTTGATACACTTACGTTTCTTGCTACTTAGTCGACGCAAGAACTTGCAGAATTTTTTATATGCAGTATTGGCCTCTTTGCCACCCAATTCCACAGCGCTTTTAGGACGTTCGTTTTTCTGTCCAGCTGCCGTCGGATAGAATTTTGGATATCGCCACTGCTGACATGGTTCTGACCAATCAAGATTGTTTGCTGGAGCCATGATCTAGAGATCGATTAATTATCGAAAAGTCCCACGATTATGCTTCGTTTTTACTTCGTTTCATATTTTGAAATATCGAGATCAAAATTAGATTTTGATCATTTCACTCAGTTCTTCAAAATAAAAGACTAGATTTCAACTAGTTCTCTTTGGTTAATTATGTTGTATCACAGATATTATCTACTATCGTTTTTCGATTATATAGTTCTTTTTCTATTGTTATTTTTTGTATATGTATATATATATATATATTATTTTTTTTTATTATTATTTTAAATTTTATTATTCCTTTTTATATTATAGATCAATATGTATTTATTTATTATTATATTATAATGCTTTTAATGCTTTGGATCACAGATAGAAGTTATCCTCAATTATTGATACATATTTGTATATATTCATTTCAATATGTAGAATTTGTCTATCTTAACTTGTTTATTTTGTACTTAGTTCAGAGAATTAATTTATATTGGAAGAATTGTAATTTATAAATACAATTCTCTTTTAGAATTTTCATATAATTTATATATATCATTATATATTTCGTATTTTAAATTGCTTCTCTAAAAACATTTATAGTATTTTCATGCGTTTTTAATATGAAATAATTTCCACAATATCTTTAAATTTGCGGAATCGACGATTACTCAAGTCGCGAATTTAACAAGAATCGAATATCACGAATGTTCACACAGTACAAAGTTCAATAAGTTCGTTTATATTTCTTTCTTCAAAATAATCAATTTTTATTTTCCATCACAGAATTCGGAAAATATCTGTTTTCAATTATTATTTACATAAAAAATTGGCACTCAAATTAACGTATATTAATTGAAAAAATTTTAAATTTTATATTTATTTTAAGTTTTATATCTCACTAATTCGTTATATACATCTATTTAATTCGCGTTTATTTATTCCAAGTTTTATATCAATTTTTTTTTTACATCTATTTTTTTACATCTATTTAATTCGCGTTTATTTATTCCAAGTTTTAATATCAATAAAGATTTGTCGATATTGTTTTTAATACTTTACTGTTCTCACAAAAATTATTAATAGTTGCTATCATATATCACTTTTATATCCTTTACATCATCATATGATAATCAATCAGCCTTCTATAATCTTGTATAATCAATAAATAATTGTCTTCAATCTTTATAAAAATTATTAGTTATTGACACTTACAAGATGAATGGTATATTTTAAATATAAATTTTTAAAAGTTTTTAAGATCTTTTTCGCGATAGACTGATTATACACCGTGATATCACGCTCGGAAAATATCTCTTGTCTCTACAAAATCTTCAACCACTTATGTTCAAATTAAACAAGTCTTTTTCTACATTTTTTTCTACACTGAAATATTAAACTTCCATCACTCAAGTCTGTCTTTTCAAAGGTAATCAATAACGATTAACCATCACGGATCGCTTAATCTTCATTTGCAATATCCTCGCATTTCTTCACAAGATCGATGATCGATTGATTTAATCGTTTGATTTGAATTCACAAAGATTCCTTTTTTTTTCTAAGATGTGCATTTACTTCATTAGAATCGCAAAGATCACGTTTTCAAAACGGATACTAACGATTAACTTGAAGCACGGTGAGATCACACTTTGTGTCAGATCGACGTGATTCGCAAACGGGACCACTGCCGGCCCGAGCCAACTTACACGCAGTAACTGCGTTGATTCGCGATGGACTACCGGCACGCGACTAAAGCCAACCACGCCGTCGATTGAGCCTTCACTTGCGTCGCGTCGGTCGTTCAAGATGACGCAGTGGGAGAGCACAGCGCCGGTCAACCCTTTGTCTTCTAAGATATTTTTGTCTGCATAATAATTATAATCTTATACAATAATTATCATCTAACATATCTTGATAAGATAGAATGAATTTTTTTTCAATTTGATTATAACAAAGAATATAAAATCCGTGTTTTTCATTCATATTATGTATAAAATAAAATTTCTCCTTGAGAAATTTTTTTCTCCAATTGTTCTCATTCTGTTTAGCATTAAAAAATTATTCAATGGCCGCATTCAGCAAAACGTAAATGTTTATTTTGCAATTGTCTGCAATTTTTTTTCTTGAAATAGAACTACTCCCTTAGATCTAAAAGTATAATTCAATAAGCGCGAGAAAAATTTCCGACATTTGCAAAATATAAACGCGACTATTTCCTTGATATGAATTTAATTTCTGATTAACTGAAATATTAGAATTCGAAACGATAGTTCTCTGATACCATGCATAATAACCGATCCTGCAAGTGGTATAGAGAGGGAAAAAGAGAGGAATAGCCGGAAGAGAGTGAGCGTTTGGCCGGGAAAGTGAATAATCACGTCGATTGCATCCAAGCCGTTAGACTCGACTTTCGTTCATCCCAGGAATTTGTGCTGCTGATTCGATTACTGATAAGACGAAATAAGGCGAACAATTTACGAAACGGTATCGCTCGATTGTAGATAAAGAGATACCATTTCTGTTAAATCGATTTCCGACGAAGGCCGAATCGTCTCCTGCAGAATTGAAATTTTCGGTCTATAAAAAGTTGAAATCAGATAAAAGCAAATTAATTAGCGTTTCGCGTTTACTGCATGATTTTACGTGATTATATCTCCGTGATAATATCTCCTAGGGAGTTCTTTCTGTATTAAATACGTTAAATAGGGCGAATATGAATTATGATGCGATTTTACAATGTAAGATCTCTTCTTTCTTCGTCTTTCTTACTCGAAAGACGATAAATTATATCTAATAATAAATATAATATTGTTAAGTTAAATATTCCATAATTATCAAATATGCAATAAAATGCTTTGAAATATTTGATTATTGTTCTTACATATAAGATTATAGACTTAATAAAATAATAAATACAAAACGCATTTTCTTTTCACAAAAATTGTTTCGTATAATTATAATAGAGATAATTATCTTACATCTTGGTAGTTTTCTTATAATCACACATGTGATAATTTATCCCAATATCTTGCTATTATGCTCGAATTGTATTAATTTCACGATGAAGTCGCGAGAAAATTATAGACTTATAACATTATTAGACCAGAAAAAGTGGAAGTTTCATTCGTGGAAAATTTATCTGCATTCAACGTTCATGCAAAATCACTCAATGCAAAATGAGGCAAAATCATTCAAGTGTATTATAAATATTTCTTTCACATTCGATTAAGTTTTACGTTAAACGAGATACTTAAATTATGATAATGACGTACATCGATAATATCGCTATAGTGTCGCAATAATCTCTAATCATAGCACATATCCTTCGTTGTTTGTCATAACGATACATATTAATAACTCGCACTTGAAGCTGTAAATAGCTTTCTCTTATTTAACTGAGCTCAATAATAATTTAAATCTTAATAAATAATTTAAATTTCGTAAAACAGAATAAATTAATGTATTTATATTACATAGTGTATGTTATTATTGCAAATAAATTGTATCTGTATTTTTTAACATTTTAATTTTTTATTAACAAAAAAATCTAAATTGCTTGAAAGGAAATTGTAAAAGTGAAGAAAAAGTGAAAACAATAGTATAAAAAATTGGGTACTCGATTCTTGCATTCCTGCATCGAATAAAGCGAGAAATGAACGCGTAGATATCACATATGTTAAACGAAGCAGGTTAGAATATTTGCTATATTTAGTTGCTATAAGGAGATAACATCGTTATAATACACAAATAAGCGGCACACGTGAGTAATATCCAAGTCCGTACACACGTCTTCGAAAAGAAATATGATAACGAATGCGGAGAGTACATGGTAAACCTTACAAAAGCATTTAAATTGTTCGAAATATTAATATTGTTTGTGTTTCAGCATTATCAAAAATATAAAAATTTCTTGAATTGTTTTATTATTGCGTTTGAATATTTCTATAAAATTTCAATTACAATTTTTTTACTAATTTAAAAAGTATTAAATTTTTGTTTGTCTTGATTCTTATTATTTCTTAAAATTTCTTTCTTAAAATTATGTTTTACAATACTTTAAAAATTTAATATAAAGTCGCAGCATTATGAATTAAAATCAAATTCTATAAATAAAAACTCTAATTTTGATAATAAAATTAATAAATATTTGTGCAAAAGATTCATTTAGATGTATTTTACTTGTATAAAAGTTATTATCTAAAGCAAAATATTGTCATTTCGTTGAAGTGATTATAAGCTAGATTATTTGTTTTTTATAATATTCTGTTTTTTTGTAATTGGTTTCAGGATTTGCATAAATTTTTTGGCTAATATTAGTTGATTGGCTTTTTAAACTGATCTTTTTGACATTTTTAACTAATATTGTATAGTCAAAATATAAAAAAAAAATTGTTTCATAATAGATTTTATAATAAATTCACATAACATTTTTTGAATTATGAAAATAATCTCGAGAACTGAAGTCAAGATATTACTTCGTATACTCGAAAGAGGTCATCATATTTTATATTTCGAATTTCTCCAAATACGAATTAACACGATAAGCTAAGTCTCTGTAAACTGATAAAGTATTTCTATCTATATAGTGTGAAAATTGTTATCATTTCAATAATTGATAATTCTCTCGTTTTATCAATAATAGTTAATACTTTCGTCGAATTTGTTTACCATTTATAGAAAACTTGTTCTTTATCTATATTTAATTTTCTCAGCTAATTTTATCTCCGTCAAATAAAAAATTGAAGACGCGAAATATTTTCTTTGCAGAATTAAAAACTTTTCAATAATTCTTAATATCAAATAAATGCAACATCGAATAAATGTGCAAAAAATGATTAATGTTGAAAAAAAAAGAGTAAAAAAAGTGAAATCAAAGAAATAAAAAAATGACAATTCTGATAATTTTCATGACGTTGTAACGTCAACAATAATTTTTTTCCTAAAATTTATTTATGCCACGTAAAAATATTATTTAGCTTTAAAATGCTTTTGATTTCGTTTCGGATGATATAATTTTTTAATAAATAGCAATTAATTTTTTAAGAAATAGCAATTTGAAAATAACTCTTCCGATACGTATTTCCATGTAAAACCGATCGTTGATTATATTATATATTACATAGTTGCCATCTCTTTCTGTCGTCTCTCTTTAGAAAGACTGAAAATCGGCCAGTTCGACCTTAGTGACCCGAATCCGCCGCTTGATGACGACATTATTCCGGCTCTAGATTAGTATATATTATTAACATAAACGAGATCGCGAATGATTGTCCTAAAAATTTCAGTCGTTTCGTTCAATGATCCTTTATCTGTGGAATGTATCAAAATTATCGAATATTGCAGATTTTTCGATTCAATTTGGAATCAATATTTTTTTAACGTATTCATAATTCTTCAAGTAAATAATAAAAGAATATTATCGTTTATCTGTAAATTCACAAGACGAGTATGAAACATGAGAAAATGAAGAGAATAAAAATAAATGTGCTCATCGGTAAGCATTCTTGCGTCAGATCTCTGTCTTGGACATCGTCGGTCAAAGAGTGTATCGGTAAGTAACAAGAATAACCGTATACAGACGTTGCACGATCTATTTTTATCATCGATCAGCTGCGCAAATTGGTCATAACTCAATTGCCAGACCGGCTGCGTGTCGATCAAGCTTTGTCGCGCAAAATAAGTATTACAATGTAAATTCCTTTCGGTATAACTGAGCGATTAGCAATTTCAATATCTTGCGATTAATGCATTAAACTAATTTTTATATTAAATTAAACATTACATTTCAGTTATTCGTATTTCATTTTATTTCTTTTCTTTTATTCATTTGCTTTTTTACAAATAAATTCTAAATAAGATATGTGAATTTAAACTATTTCGATATATCTATTTGTAGCTTCCAATCTTTTCTACATTAATACATGTTTTTTGTTTTCTTAAATGCAATTATATATTTTTTTTATCAATCTATTTTTTGAATATCCACAAGTGATAATAAACATAAAAAACACAAGACTGTAAATCACAAATAATCATTAAGGTCCACTAATGTAATTAACTTTACAAAATGTCAAAAACTTTAAACCTAAACAAAGTCAAACAAAGGAGCATATAAGCTTATCGTTGGTTATAAATTATTCTTTATTAATTATAAGATATATCTTATAATTAATAAAGAATAATTTATTCGTACAATAATCAGCGATGGATTTATAAGCTCCTTTGTTTGACTTATTTTAATTAACTTTTATCTCAGTTTAACTTTTTGTTTACTTTTTTTATACTTAGGATTAAGAAAAGGATAAATTGAAAGATAAATTGAATCGATTAAAGTTAATCTTAAGCATTAGTAAAATCGGGTCTAAATATTATACTAATTATAATAAGTAGTTATTTCAGACATCAAAAAAGATCACTACGTGATTCCAAGCACAGATTTTATTTAAGGTTTTATATATTCTGTAAAATATATCTCAAGGTAAAAATATATAAAAAATATGATTCAATTTAAATAAAGATATCGATATCTTATAAAGCAAACTACGCCATAAAAAATTTTTGCATTATGTTTCATCGTAAAATTTTTGTTTAAAAATGGATTTCTCGTTATATTTAAAAGCCCTGACATTTTTTTCCCACTGTATATATAGAGATTAATTATTATAAAGCATGATTAATTATTATAAAGACATTTCTAAGGAAGAACATACAAGTGGCGTACACAGGATATGCGGTTTAACACACTGACCCTGGCAGCGTGAATTATCGATTGCAACATAGATATGTCGCGGCAATTCCGCGGCGTGTGCCCTTCAGTACGTAATAGATTATTATTAAGCGCGTTTCTGAACGGAAATTAAAAGGACGTAGCATTCTTCGACCGTGGAAATTTATTCATCATGAAACGGCGGAAAGAATCTCCATTCTATCGTGATTTTACAACGGTAACGATATTTCCACACAGTTTCTATTCAAATAAAATATACATTAAAAAAAGAGTTTGGTAATAGCTAAAATTCTTTTTTATTATATTAATTTGAATTTGATTGGAATTATTTCACTTAACATTTGATAGCTATTATGCGATTTTTTTTTCAATACTTGAAACAAAATAAAACAAGTATATGTTATCTCTATCTTTATCGTACCTAATTTTACTTTTATTTTTCAAATTAATCTCCATCGCTAATTGAGAAACATTAATTCGAGAACCACTGTTATCTTTAGATAAGCTTGAGAAGAAGAGGACGTTCTAAAGTACTTTAGAGACAGCGCAATTTTGTCACGACAAACTGTACAATGCGCGCATTTTTTCGAATTGTAATCAACGTCAACGGAAATCATTTTGACGTAAGATATAACAATGAGACGACGTGGCATATGACTTTTCGTTTGCATTATGTATACATGACGGGTTGGAAATCGCTTAGCGATGTATTTATCCGCATTTATTTCAAGACGCATTTTACTTCGTTATGCAATGTCGCACAATGCGAAATTCACTTATAAAAAATAATGTTTTATATATATGTTAAGACGAAAATGATGCAATACATTAATTGAAATTTCTTTCATAAAATCAATCTTTAGAAAATTAAAATATTCAATTAATTCATTTCAACAAATCTCAATTATTTTACAAGATTAAATGTTTTCTAATAGATGTTGGCTATGTTGGCAAATCTAATAAAAGTCCACAGTTACATTCATTAATTAATTTTATAAAATTATAAATTATAAATGAAAATAGATGATGACTTGTTCATTATAAAATTCAAAATAATTATACAAAAAATCAATTCAACGTCAATTAATATAAAAAATCGAAGCAGTTATTAATACACAAGTATTATAAAATTTTTTTCATGAATTGATTATTTCAATATTAAATTGATATTAAAAATGCAAGCAGTCAGTTCTTAACATAGTAGTGACTGTAAAATTTTACAAAACTACTCATTATGTTTTCATATTTATTATTCTTCTAACTTTTTGGTGCGTTTAAGTCTCTATTTCTATTACATTAACTTTCTAAATAAATAAATAAATATACATATATATATATATAAAGTTCATGGCATTTTTCCCGTTAAATGACATTAAAAAACGCCACGAACTTTTTCCTACACCTAATATATGTATGTATGATATATGTATAAATAATTTATTTTAGAGAAATTTCAGACAAAGTCTTCTTGCGAAATTTTGCTGATTCACATTTCTTTTTGTACCATCTTCTTTTGTGAGTGCGTGTAATACCGTGTAAATTCGCTCACGAGTTTCTTTGTGTGTTTTCCGAGAGTCCAGAAACGCAGTGTCGGAATCAGTTGTTCGCGAAATTAGCCACAGACAAGCGAAGTCTTTTAGAATATGCGTGACTACATGGAATTTCTATTGACATTATTTACATCTCTATTTCTGTGAAGTTAGTAATTAACGTTTATCGAAATGTTATATTTTGCATTTACGCGGCTGTTACATTGCAATGTTTTCAATTCAAATAGAAAGGGAATGAAAATATATTCTATCCGATTGCATACATTATAGTCCAACTTTAACTTTGACATATTAAGTATTAAAATGTTATTAGTTGAATAAATGAATAAATTTTTCATACATTTATTGTAATGCTTTATATGTAATAAAAAAAAATTTTTGAGCCTTTGCAATTAAAAAAATTATTTCTTATTTTGTTCAGTCATATTTATTCTAGCAAACAAAAAATAAAATTGCAGATAAAAGAGTGTAAAGAGTTATTCGAATAACATCCATGTATCACAATATTATATTCATAATGTTATATTTATCAAAATATTATTGTAATAATTAATTTGTGATCGAAAAAAATAAAAACAAACATTTCATTATCTGATATCTATGATTTTATCTTTCGATATATGTCGAGATGAATAAATGAAGAAAGATTAAAGCAAAATAAAAATACGAACTATTGCGATAATTAGTATGGATTATAATTATCGCAATAGTTCGTATTTCTTCATCATTATACATATATATTATACTATATATATGTATGTATGTACGTAAAATTATGTATCTACACATGCATATGCAGTTATTATTCCATACTCGTGACTTTATACTAAGAAAAAGATGCCTAAAAAATATATTTATGAGAAATATATTTTATTTCACTGAAATAAATATTTATTTAAATTTATAGTGGTAAAATAAAATTTTATTGCTAGCAAATAAACCATATATTTTATTTTTTTTCAATTAATGAGATATATTTTATACACACAGAAATGAAATATATATTTCATAGAAATAAGATGTATTTCAGATGTATATATATATATATATACAGAAATGTATATTTCGTCAAATCAAATTTCATAAGTAACATTTGCTTCGCAATACTTCGATATTTTTCTCTTAGTGTAATGTTAATAACAGATTTTTTTGATAAATCTATAATTCACTTTTTCTTATAATTCTAAAAATATTTTTTGAATTATAGAGTATACGGAAAAAAAGAAAAACGCAAATAGATATAATAGAACTATACTTTTTAATTAATTTCAAATATATTTTACTTTAATAGAATTACTCAAATTAAATCTTAACATAAATAAAATAAAACAAGATTAAATTAAATCTTAAATTACAATTTCATCGTTTTAATATTTAAAGTTTACTTATCTAAACAATATTTTTTGTAAAATTCTTATAAAGTTTTACTAATTTTTATTAGCAACTTGCAAATTTAATTTACAGAAAATTATTTACTTTTAATCACATTAAAATAATTTAAAATTATGTAAAATTTATCAATGCTTTGGTATCTTCGTAAAAGAAAAAAATCGATCAACAATTATTAATTCAAATAATAAAAAATAAAAACAGAGCAAAGAACGATTATTCGAAAAATATCTGTTATTCTTTATCGTAGCCAACTTTAATTATCTTATCTAGGTTCCTATTCTGTGTAATTCTTATTGTTAATGACAGTGTCAGCATCATTACGTACATTGTGTATCATCGATGCGTATATTTATTGTCGATGCGTACATTTCTTATATCTGATAAGAAAGGTGATGTGCGATGGCAATATAACAATACGAATTGTCGTTAAAAGTTATAAAATAGAGGCCTAATTTTATTATTAATTTCACATTAATAAATTTTTTAATCAAGAAAAGAAGATAATGATTTCTTAGTGAGAATATTTTACATTCAATTTTTATATATTAACGTATTTAATTCTATTATTATAATTTTCTCCGATTTCTAATAATCGTTGGCCTTATTGAAAAAATGACGTAAATGTCTAATGTCGTCATAGTTGCGGGAAATATTGGCACCTGCCGTAATGGACGACGTCAGTCAAGTGCAACGTCACGATGTCGTCCGTTGAATGCTTTGATCGTTTGCCAATAATTTCGATTTGTCATCACAATGAAGGCGGTTCCTTTTCAAAGAACTATAAATCTCAATATAGGGTATAATAACCGTATATAAGTCGAATAAGAAATGAAAAAAGGAATGATGAAGATATGTTAAACATTCGAATGAAAATATCAATTATTGAATCACTAAGAATGTCATAACAAAAGATCATTTCTTTAAAAATAAAACTTGAGTTTGTAATGATTTTTTTATCGTGTAATACAAAGATTGAACATATTTATAACTACATATCACACCGAATGGTGACTATCAAAATGAAATATTTTGTTATGTCTCGCTGCTTCGTGTAAAGATTCATTAAATTTTAAATATATAAGCCACTTAATAGGTTGTCTACAGTTGCATAAACACAACGCGGTAAAATCAATTTCAAATTGTACGTGTACATTGTTGTATGGTTTCTTGGAAATATCTTCACTTTTTTTAAAAAGTGAAAAAATTTGCTCAAATGCATTCGAAGAATTAATCGGGGTAATTCTCTGAAAGGAAGGGGGCGCGAGTTTATTCTTTTTCTTTTGACTCTGTAAAAATGGTGATAACACTATACTATTAATAGCTGGCGATACATACGGATATATGAAGCGAGTCTCTGTTCGAACACGCCGTATTTTCGTGACCAAAAAATCGACACGACTTCGAAACAATATATAAATAATATTGATAATATTAATACAAAGATTTATAAGAAAATCATTACGTATAAATTATATTTTATCATTTATACAAAATTATAAATATTAAATAATAATTTATATAAAAAGTATTTTTTTTTAATATTAGTAAATTTTTCTTTATAATTATATCACTTATATTCGCGTAATAAAAAACAAAATATTTAACTAAAAAAACACAAATTAATGAAAAAGTTTAGTTTTTTCTTATACATATATCAAGTTAGTAAAGTATGAAATTAAATTTTGATACACATTTTTATTTAATATATCAATTTTATTTTATGTATTTTCTAGTTCTTTTATATCAATATTTTATTTTATCGAATTCAGCAAGAATGAAAAAGAATGATGTGATAGAATATTCATTCGAGTCAAAGCTCATCATGATAAATCAAATATGCATTAGTAGAACAAAGAATAACAGATCGACGAAAAATTATATATTGTGAAAATAACAAGTAACGAAATACGAAATCGTGTTTACATTGGCTATTTACAGGAGCCAGATTTATAAATTCTAAATAAATCTTTTGATATTGCGTATAATGTATAATATTTAACTCTTGTCACTTTAACGTTTCCGAAAATAATCAAATTAAAATGGTTATTAAATTAATATGTTTGAATTGTCAGACACTTGTCAGAAAAAAAGGAAAAATCAATTTTAATTAAAATTAATTTTAAAAAATTATTAAAGATTAAAGTTTTAAAATAATAAAACGATAAAAATGATTCCTATGTTATCGACATATGTTGATGATTTGCTTAAGAGCAGAAAAGTTTCTTTTAGTCACGATTATTTACTGCAGAGATCGCAATGCTAAAGAATCATTCATTAGAGTTTATACTCTAATAACGCTACGCGAGTCATCTATTAACTTATGTTACAAGTTTCTAGCTGGTCATAATGTGCACGAAAATTTATGTAAAAACATACAATATGAAAAAATCATCGTAAATATTTAATGTCATTAAAGATAATTAATAACAATGAACTGTACTGAAATATAAAAATAGATGCAATCTGTCTATAAAAATAATTTATTATTTTTTTGTACATGAATCATTAGACTTCACAATATCGAAAGTTTAACAAGATTTACCTATAGTCCTGGAGAAATGAATTTGTGAACTTTTGTTGTAGTAAATATTATTATTTAATTCTTGACAAGTATTGTAAGATATTCCTAAACTTTTTAATCATTATTTTCTAACCATCTTAATTTAATATTAGCATCGTGAAATAATAAATAAATTAAATTAAAAAAATTATTATTAAAAACTTTAAGAAAAATTTTAAAGAAGAAATATTTATTACTAAAAAAGACATCAATTACATTTAGTAGGACTATTGGCATTACCAATATCATGATGCTTAATAAAGAAAAAACGAAGATATCTTCGAAAAAATATCTAGAAGAAAGCTAATAAGTTATAGTGCCACCTATCGATGATGGTTAACATTTAATATAAGATGCAACATTGCTCGACAATGAGTTACCAGTTTACGCAGCTGTAGCGCTTGCGCAGTTGTGAAGATATTAATAATGTTCTCTTATTAAATTTCGATATTAAAATATTTACTGCTACCAGCATTACTTCAATTAGATTATTATATATATATGTATTTTTCTCATTTTTTAAATAGTACTTCTTTAGAAGTTTTTTGCAAATATATTTTAAAAATTAATGAAATATTGGAAAAAAATGTATTTTTTAATATTTTTTATACTTTACTTTGATAGTGTTGATCTTATGTATATCTGTATGAGTTTTGTGAAAAATAGTTTTCACAATCTTATCCATGCGCACGATTATAGCCTGCTTTATTATCAAAGTTTATTCATGTGGTACCACAAGATGACGCACAAGGGTGGCGCCACACGATTGGCACGTGTTGCTACTTTTAGATAGTAATGTATGTGTATTTTCATGGTAACTAAACTCTGATTAATCAGCGATAAATTCAATTAGAATTATTTAAAGCAAAATATCTACACAAATTGTTGTCCCTATAATCGAATTTTTTTCTAAATATCAAACAAAAATTTAATGAATCTATCCATGTTAACAAAATAATATTTGATGAGTAAATCATCAATTAATCAGAAGTCGAAATAATTTTTAG
The DNA here is from genome assembly GCF_000143395.1 of Atta cephalotes. Taxonomy (NCBI): domain Eukaryota; kingdom Metazoa; phylum Arthropoda; class Insecta; order Hymenoptera; family Formicidae; genus Atta; species Atta cephalotes. Next base: position 129,450 of record NW_012130094.1, on the reverse strand, counting down.
TTGGAAAATTGAGGGATATGTAAATAATTCGATTAATTTATATCTATTTTTGTTATATTTTATAACTTTGTAATCATAATATCGTTAAAATCCATTACTTGTATATCATTAAGTGGTTTGTTTTAAATAATTTAATAATTATTCATTGCTCACTAAATTTAAAACAAATGCTTAAAAGGAAAGCTGGAATCTTTTCCTCTGCATCACGAACTTTCAAGCCAATTTTAGATTAGGTTTCAAAGGGCTTTGCCCTTTTCCCGCCCACGCGTACTTATTTACTTTTTATCTCTAATAAGTATTTAATGATAATATATGTTGAAGTTCTTATGTTGCACAGAAAATATTCTCTAGTTATTCGTAATTTTCGAATAAATAACAATAGGTGATGCTGAAGCTTTGAGAAGATTATTCATATGTAAAAACTTTTAAAGCGAATCCCTTCCAATAAGTATTTATCAAAAAATTTTAATAAATAAATAGTGAAATTTTCGCAAAAGTGTGACCAAATTTTTATTTTCTTATGAATTTAATTGGCGAATTATTTTTTTATATTACATTTTTATTTGGAAAAAATCGATAATAATTAAAGCTATATATATATCTATATCTCAAATCATTAACTTTATTTGTTAGAGCCAAATGATAGAAATAAATCGCGTATTAGTACTAATGCCTATTGCACATTAGATGTGATGAACGATGAGCAACGAGCGATATCCAAGAGAACTCAGTTTTACATCATGTGAGAAAAAGCAGTGCTTTCGTTGGATATCGTTCGTCGTTCATCGCTTATTGGTCTAATGTGCAGTAGATATTAATATTAACAATTTATCGCTTTAATCTTTACAATTCCAATTTTTTTTCTTTCGATTTTATATCGTAATATCATTTTATAAGTTCCCTACTTCAATATGAACTATACACAATATTACGTTTTATAGCTTTTTCTGCACGGAGAATTTTCTCTTATTTATCCTAAAATATTAATATAATGGCAACTAATATGTATTTAAATGTACGTAAATTTTACGAAGTACATTGTAAATATTTTTTGTTCAAATAATTTACAACTTACTTAATAATTTTTATTATGTAGTTTATAAAATGTTTTTGTATATAAAATTCCTATCGTTACAATAACATTGAATAAGTTGCCAAGCTATCCCATGTTTGACTAAATATGGTAAACTTTATACCAAATAAAATATAACAAAAAATTTTCTTCGTGTAGAAAACATAGTCTAAATCTTAAAACTGACATTTAAAAATTAATAAATATTAATGGATTCAACTTTGCGCAGATAAAAAGTATACTTTCTAACATTTTCGATGATTAATTAAATTTTATAATACAAACTTAATAATATATAATAATATATAAAAACTTAATAATATATAAAATAATAATAATAATATATAAAATAATATATAAAAACACATATGTTAAATTATTAAATGGCATGATATTGAATTTAATGCAGTATAATCGGAAAGCTGTTAAAACTAAATAAATATTATTTTACGTACAATAAATGAATAGAAATAACTAAATTAAAGTTTATAGAGAAAGAGTGCGTTTTTTATATATACATGCAAAAAATACGTATGTGAATTTTTAAAAATAAAAAGAATCAATCATTCGGCTGGAAGCATAGTGCTGCGATGTTTCCAAAATGATGAATTTACACAATCGAGACAGCACTTTTGAAAACTGTCAAATACACTTTCTAACATTAATAACTATGCATTTTTATGAATATATCTATACCGAGTCTGATACTACAAAATTTACATTTTCAAGTTTTCAATAAAAAATGTCAATATGTTTGTTATAATGTAATACAAATAATTTTTAAGTAAAAAGTATTAAAAAATAATCATTATTCGGCTGTAATAAGATAAAACATATTTTACTTAAAAATTGCCTTTTACAGTCATTCTTCTTTTCTTGTAATTACATAGTTTAAAATATAGTTTTAAAGGATCGAAAAAAAAACTTAATTTTTTCAATTTTAAATTTTTCTGCGGATTTTTTCGGTTTTTTTCCTAAAAGTAGAAAAATTCAATGGAAAAATTCACATGTGTTCGTAAAATCTGCCATAGGTATTTGTTTCTCGGTTCTTTCCGTAAAGAAAATAATTGTTTACAGTGACAGTGGGATAATTTGTATAGTTAATAGAAATTTTGAAATTGTATTAAAGATTGAAATTGGATAGTATATTTTATCAAACATACAATATAAAACACACAAAATATATACTATTGCACCAACGTATAAAGTTTTTAGAATAAAAAGAATTATAAAATTTTTTAAAAATTATACTTATCCTTACACAGTTTCAAGAATTAATAACTACATCTTTCATTCTTTACATAAACATATATTAATTTTTAATTAATCGCTCAGATTACTTTTTCCATCTCACTCATCTTCGCTTTCTTTCTTTTTCAATGAATATATATCTATTTCGTTTTAAGTACAAAATATTTAAGGATAAATATATATAAGATAGCAAATAAAAATAAGATATCTGTTTTTTTATTCATGACTGCGAGAAGCACCATACCGTACCATAATAATCACTTGCGCAGTCATCTACTTAAATTTTGATATGATTTGATGTACAAAAGGAAAGTTAGATTAGATTTTACTATAAAAATAAAAGGATAACTAAAAATTTTAATAAAAATAAAATTACATAATTTCATGAATCACATTAATTTTATAGATATTAAAAGTTAAGTATTAGGTCATTTATATAGCAAAAACAGCAATTTAAAAAAAATCAATCTTTCAGAAAAAACCGAAATTTTTCCAATTTGAAAGAAACGGTTTTTTCTATATAACTATAGTTTAACTTTAATATTTTAAAGAGAAAGTTTATGAAAAAATTTTTAAAAATCAATACAAATAATTATAAATATATACCTAACTGATAAAATTAATTAATTATTGATTAAATTATTGGAATTTTTAAATTGTGCAATTATAAACAAAAAAAATCATTGCCAAAAGCAATAAATTTTGAATCAAATATAACATAAATAACATATAACAGTAAATTTTTTTAAAAATCAGATTATCATTTTTCAAAATAATTGATTTTTACAATTTAAACGACTATTGTTTTACTACAAACAATTATAAGGAAAACCGACATTTTTAATTAGAAATTTAATTTATTAAGAAATGAAATATCAAATTCAACAAAGGTGGTTCGTTCAACTTTGGTTCACAGTCAAGGACGGTATCTTGAAATACTTATTATCCGGAAGAAGTAACTGCATATATAGAGAGAGAGAGAGTGTCGATTGTACATTGCAGAGTCGAACACAACGATTGCTTTTTGGCTCGTACTGATGATATCGTAAATCAACTTACTCGCTAAGAATATACCGGCAATATACTAGTCAGCTAAGAATATACTGATGCAACTAATAGCAAACGCGTATCTCTTTCGAGGAGGCGGGACTATTTTAAACTCGGGTATACCATGGGAGATCTTTTTAAATTTCATGAAGTCATATCACATGAAACTTTCATTAAAAAAAATAATCAATTCTAAATTAGTCGAAAAAATTAATAAAAAATATTGATAGTTTTCAGATAAACTCAAATTGTAAATAACACAATTTTATTTCTATGGAGTATACGTATTAAGTTCTTTTTTTGAGTTCAGTTTTTAAGATATATTAAAATCTCTAAATTATCTATTAAAATTGTTTGTTGTATTCTTTGTAATAAAATTCATTTATAAGATAAGATTTTATGATTATATTGTAGTATTTGAAAACATTATGTACAGATTAAAAATTTATCTAGTAATAAGAAATAATAAATATTGTAATAAGTTGTAAATATCGTAAATTACATTTATCGAAACAATGTCGCGTCGAATGAAATTAAATTTAAATTTTATAAAATATAATAAAAATATCGTCAATAATAAAATAAATCGAATTAAACAGAATAAAAAAATGGAAAATATATCGCAATGAATGAAGTATTTTTTAATTTCTGCAAAATGAATCAGGTGATAATACGTAAAATATTTATGTAAAATATTTATTTATGGGAGATATACAGCACAGAAAGTGTTCGGTCGATGAAAATAAAGCGACAGATCATGCTTTCGTCGAAGGATGAACTAATGGAGACAATGACGGACGTTCTCCGCGATCGTCTGTGAAGAACAATAGTGTCCTGTGGATGCGAAACACAAACGCACTGTATACCGTGCAAACAAGAGCGGATTTCTATTTGTGGCAAAACATTCATTTATTGATTCGACATATCGTGAGTTGCTACATTTCTAATCGACAGAAAACCGAAAATCAAAGTTATGGCAATTTGAGCTTAACTTTTGGGACTCTGGATGCCAAGACATTTTTGGCACTCAGATGCTTTATTTTATAAAATATATTTATTTTAAGTATAGTTCCGAAAAGAATTACTATCCAAGAAAAAATAGAAAATATTCTAATTACTTATCCATATATTCAGTTATATTAAATTAGGTTCAATTATTTATCATGTGGAACAGTTCCTTTTAATAAAAACATTATCAAAAATAATGAAGATATCGTAACATATTATTATTATTATTATTATTATTATTATATAATATTCCATATATATATATATATATATATATATATATATATATATATATATATATATATAATTAATATATTATATTATAGTATATATGTACTACTACTATATATATATATTAGTAAT
>NW_012130094.1:116769-124324 GCF_000143395.1 Atta cephalotes | reverse complement strand
ATATACGATATATATTATATTATTATTATTATTATATATATATACTATATATATATATATATATATATATATATATATATATATATATATATATCGCAAATTTAATTTTAATAACAGATGTTTTGATAAAGTCTTAATGTGACTTTACCTGAAATTAGATTATGTTAGCTTTAAATTAGAAGAAAGATAATATGTAATATATTGATTTAAATATTTATCCAAAATAAAATATTTGTAATTAGAATCTTATTTTAGACCGTACATGTGAGAACACAATCGATAAACTAGATGCCTATACCAGTCGAAGCTGGATCTATAATGCTTTTAAATAATTTCTATGTGAATTTATGTATTAAAGATATTGGGTTGTCCGGAAAGTTCGTGTCGCAAAAGATTTAAATTTAATAAATGAAATTAAAAATTTAAATCTTCTGCGTTTCAATTTTCCTTCAAAATCAGCACGAATTTCCGGACTCCAATAGTTATTTGAACTGCGCGCCGAAATGATTTTTTATAAAAGATTTGCCTTATAATTATTATAATTTTATTTCTACCAAATAAATATGTTTGAGAATATATTATGGGATTCCTGCTTTCATCTTTCAAAATTAATTTTCTAAAAATAATTAAAAATAAAAATTTTTAGAAAGTATTTTTTTTATAAAGTGTATAGTTGGTATAAAAAAGATTATTTAATTATAATCTAAAAAAATAAAATCAATCTTTATTCTAATCTTAATTTATTTTTGCAAGAGATTTTATAAAATGTTCTGATATAGATAAGAATCCATTTTAGATGATTTATTTTTTTTTTAATTTGGCACTGATGTAAATTATGATGATATATTGTTTTTATTTATTGTTCTAATAATTTGCTCTAGTAACTAGAGCATATCCAAATAGATACACGTAAACAAAAGATGCATTTACATGGACCATACAATTCAGTTAGATGACCAAGTCCTATACCATTACCAGCAAATTGCGCCTTGTTTTTCTCTCGACTCAAGGCCGATCGCGAAATTATATTAAGGGAACTGACACGATGAGACATATCTCTCGCTCTAACATACTTTGTCAGAGGTGAATTCCAACAATTCTAAGCAACTGCAACTTTGGAGCGGAATGTTCTCATTGTAATAAATAAAACGAATGATAAATAAAACAAACAAAAAAGAAGATTAAACCTAATTCTAATTGTAGAAAACTTAATTTTCTTCAATTTCTTATGACTTTATTTGAGGCTCATATTTTATAGAGATAATATTAAGACTTCTATTCGTAAGAAGATTCGTGCTATTGATTTAATTAATTCTTTTGTGTACTCAAAAAAGCTATTCGTAATGTAAAAGAAATTAGAATGAAATTAACTACTTCTCTATTCAGATTATATAAATATAGCAAAAAAATTATCTTTTATTAATTTAATTGTAAATTAAGTTCTGAATTTTTCTTTAAAAGTTAAAAAAGATTTGAAAGACAAACGTTTTTTTCATCATAATAAAATTATCTGATTTATTTCTCATTATCTAATCTGCAATTGTTTATATAAAATTTTTTTTGTTATATGTACATCAATGCATTTCGATATCTCACTTATCTTTATATTCTAATTTAAAAAATATTTCAAATTATTCAAACCATTCTTCTTTCAGTCTCACAATTTTTACTTATCCGATAAAACAATAATTTAGGCTTATCTTTGGACTGTACAAAGCGCATTTGCCACAGAAGATTTCTTCATGGTTTTTATATCATTCAGTGTAGAATTTCAAAAAGTTATTTAAATTATATTTTGTAATAAATTTTATTTTGTTCAATTAATAGATAATCTTATCTCACTACACACACACACGCACACACGCACGCACGCACGCACGCACGCACGCACGCACGCACGCACGCACGCACGCACGCACGCACGCACGCACGCACACACACACACACACACACACACACACACACACACACACACACCAACAAATCTAATTTAGGAAATTGTGAATTATTTAAGTAACACATATTTTTACTTTATACAAAGAACGATGGCAGAATCAAAATTTGCTTATGATGAAAACGTATGAAATCAGTCAATCTTTATAGATTTGGACGTGCTGAATTCGAATATGAAATTTAAAATTCTCCAAAGTCCGGGGAACTTTTGTGAAAATGCAATTTTTCTGCAAAGAAAAAAATACATTTTCACAAAGTTTTTCAGACTGGAGCATTTTAAGCTTTACTTTGCAGCAAAATGCAGCAATATTATATTTGTTCAAATATAATATTGCTGCATTTTGCTGCAATATTAAAAATAATCAAATAGTAACTAGAACAAGAAACTTTTTTTTCTATTATAATGACCTCAAAAACTGCAACTACTTTGTCAATATTACATGGTGTACAATAACATGAATAAAACAAAGATAAATGTCCGTAATAAAATAAAACGAGATATTATATATATTATAATAAAACGAGAAAAAAATGTTTTTTAATTTTTTTATTTACTTATATAATAATATAATAAGTAAAAAACTTTTTTTAAACTTTTTTTAAACTTTTTTTTGTTATAAAGTACTCTTACCATGCTACTTTCATTCATTTCGAACATTTTTTTCTTATCTCTTATAGTTTCGAAAGAGAAAAACCGATATTTTTCGAGGGGGTTTTCACCCCTTAAAAGTGAAAGGCACGTAAAAAAATATATGTTGCTTATTTTTGTCTGGAGAATAATATAAAAGCTCATTAAGATCAGAGGAGGACAGTTGGGTCCATTTCCTTGTAACATATACTCAATTCAGTAACCATCACGCGGTGTATTTTGGGTAAAGCTACTGGAAAAAGCAGAAATGCATTCATGCCCACGCACATAGGACATTCATCTTTGTTTTGTTCATGTTATTATACGCCGTGTAACATTGACTTTTACATTGAAAAAAGTTGCAGTTTTTGAGGTCATTATAATAGAAAAAGAAGTTTCTTGTTCAGTTATACTATTTGTTCATCGGAAAATATAATATTTTGCTACAAAGTAAAGCTTAAAATTCTCCAAAATTTCTCGTACTTTGGAAAATTTTAAACTTCATATTCAAGTTCAGCCGTCCAAATCTAAAGATTGATCGATTTTCATCTCAGACAAATTTTGGCCCTAAACTGCCACTGTTTCTTTACACAATTAAGTAATATATTTATACACGCACGCATGCATGCACAAAATTTTTTTAAAGAAATTTAAATTAAATTGAAGTATACTAAGAACAAAAGAGACAAGAAAATCTATCTCTTTTAATGACAGAAATTTTAGTTGAGCGTATAAAAATTATATAAATAATGTGTGCGTTGGCGCGCAACCAAATGATTGACCATACTGTCATCAATGTGTGAACGCTACTTTGTTAGGAAATTAATTTATAATTCCATTAATTATTTCCATAAACTATCTTGAAACAATCTTTTAAAAATCAAGCTAAATATACAAAGCAAATGTGAAAATAGTTCATAACTATAACGATTTAGATTTTCTTAAATGTGGATTTAAAATAGTTTGAAAATAAAACAAATATACATTTAAAAAGTAAGAAAAAATTGTTTGACAATTTGAATCATTTTATTAAATTTTTTTTAAAATAAATTATGGAAAAAAATAGAAAAAATTATTTAAATGTAAAATAAAGAAAAACAATTCTAAATTAATCTAAAATTACTTCTTTCAGTAAAGTACTAAGATACAGCAAGTGAGTAAAAAGAAAACTGGTACAATCGAATGAATTCCAACAATTGATTGTTCGTATATCTATATAAATGCGCCTGCAATTCTTTTTTGAGACGCAAAACGAAAGTTTAAAAATATAACGCGTCAGCAGACGCAGCTTTATAGCGCGTTGTAATGAATCTATTTTTAAAAATGAACGTGGAAAGCGAGGATATTTACAACTACGACGCTGTTAGAAAGGGTTGGTTTTGTAAAAAAAGTATGAAAGTACTACCGCGTGTTTTATTGAGATAACAGTCGTATATTATTCCTTTAACTTTTACATTTCCATAATGTTTCCTTTTTTTAATATGATTCAGTCTTTAAGTAATAACTACCGAAGAATAAATCGCTAGAACATTGTGGTGTACAGATTTAGAGCATTACTGAGCATTATTTAAGATAATTTTGTATTATAATAAATGATATGATATTACGCATTACTAAGGCATTACCAGGGCATTAATGGATATAAAAATTAGGCATTGCTAAATATTAATATACATTGGTGTGTACACTTGTTGTCAGCAGTTCGGTGCGTTTGTGAAATTAGTACCCCAACATTCCATAATTCTGATTAGAGTTCCCGTTTTCCTTTTGACGAGACAAAAAGTTCTGTATAATTTATAACAAGAGTTCCGCTCAATAATTATTTTTTAATAATTTTTTTAAAATAAAATGCTTTCGAAAATCGAGATCGAATAGTATGAGTATTAAGCGGCTTAATAACTTCATTTTGTGAATCTAGAATTCTTGATGCATAAAAAAAAGTTTCAAAAAATAAAAAAAATTAAAAATTCCGTTAAGTTAAAATAAAAAAAATAAAAAAGTAAAATAAATAAAAGAAATTTAAAAAAATCATCTCTATAATATATATAAAATCTATTAAAATCAATAAATTTTAGAAATCGCACGAGTCAAATTATTTTTATTTCTGCATCTGACAATATATTGGATAATAAAATTTTAACAAAAAAAAATGTTACGTCATATAATTTTTTTATATTACTAATTCATGTATTTTAAAAACAATACTCTAATATTTTCAAATATTATATTTTCAATAGAAAAAATTAGTTTGATAAAAAAATTCAATTTATTTATTCTTGTTTTTTATTATGAAAATTTTAATTGCATAGAGTAATACTTGCTTTTTTTTGTTTTATATTAAGAAAAGTGGTCTGGTTGATTGGATCAACTAGTAATTCTAGTGAAAAATAAACGAATTAAAATTTTCTGATTAAATCTAGAATTCTAGAATTAGTTAAAATAACTAGAATTCTGATTGATATAATTGTTCTGATAAAAATAAAAATTTTAGTAGATTTTACCAGAAATATTGTATCAAGTAGAAATCTGATTATTTGAACTAGAATTCTAATAAATTTAATCAGAAAATTCTAACTCGTCCATTTTCAACTAGAAAATCTTTTTCCGTGTAGTAATTATATATTCTTCATATACTTACATATCTCCAAACTATTCTCTGAAATGACTTCCAAAATCCGGAAAGAAATATGCCATTCATAAAATCATAGAGTCGTTACACTTTCAGATTACTAACGAGTGTTCAAAGCTCGTTCTCGTTCTCATTCTCGTTCTCTCTCTCTTCCCCCCCTCCCTCCTTCTTTCTCTCTTTCTCTTCTCTTTCTTTCTCTCAATTGTACTATATATTGTACTCGAATTTAACACAGTGACCTTGAATGATCAATATCGAGAAGAGCTGAGAGTATCTTTGAAAATGGCTGACATTATTAACCTAGTAATGTTTAAGCTTATTTTAAACAATATGTAAATCATAATAAAATTCAGAAATTGGATATATTATACAATTAAATAGTTTAAATAATAATCTGTAATACAAATACACATAATTTAATAGCAATAAGTTAATAATTGTGTTCAGTTTCCTTTGCATCATATTAATTTTAATCATGTTTTAGTTGAAATCAAAAGTTTCTTTAAAATGTAACCTATTTACTCTTTTCTTTAAAATACTTGAAGTATTGAATAAACGTCATTTCAAGATTAAATAATCGCTGTTTTAGTATTGTTACTAAGCTGCGATCCTGCGATCAGGCTATCCGAAGAAGAATCGATCGGAACAGTAAAGGTTAAGAGAAATCGGGATGCATATGAAATACGATGCTTTTTTAGACGCTATCCGCGGAATGAATCTGATTCGGGTCAGAATAGCCCACTGCCACCGCCACGAGGATAATCGATCCTCCGCGCTCCGCCTGGCAACCGCGTCAATACGCAATTACTTGGTCGACCATCAGCCCCGATTATTTATACATCGGATCGGTCGGTATTGTTGTCCGTCTGTTATCGAGATAAATCACGAGGAAGATTCAAAAGACAAAGTTTGTTATTTCTTATCTTAAAAATCGAAAAAACAAAACTTAGTCAATATATAAAAAAGGATTTATCCATTTAAAGTTACCTCTAAACATTAAGAAAACAATTTTTTATACTCCATTTTAATTATTCCAAAATCTTGAATTTTTATGTATCTATTTTTAATAAGCTATTAAAAAACAAATTATGTTCCAGAATTGTGAGTTTATTGATGTATATAGACCTCGTGACAAAAATGTGTGCGATATAAATTGTGAAATCAACTATACAATTTAATGTTTAATATAATTTTGAATTTAAATGCACGATTTTCTCTTTCTTTTTTTTTTATTAATTGATTATAATATTGTAAATGAATAGAGAAAAATAAATGAAAATATTAGAATTTTAATTATTTTGACAAGTTTATAAAATTAAAATAAAAGAAATGTAATAATTGAATAGAAAATTCTTGCTCTCTAAAATCTTTGGAATGGAATTCCAAAGAGTAACAATTGAGCAAGTGCTGAAAAAGAATAATGCGATTGTCAATTTCTAAGAGTGAGATTTCACTCTTTAGTGTTAGATTCCACTTTAAAGATTTTAGAGAGTAGACGACGGTATGTTTTGGAAAAAACATGAAAATGTAAAAAAAGATTAAAAATGTGTGTATAGGAAAAGCGTGACATTTTCGTAGATAATGAATATATGACAAGAGTACAAAAGGGATAAATTGGTGCTCAATCAAATGTCTTAGGTATTTTCATTTATAAAACATGTGTTCTATCATGCGTATTTTAGCATGACACATCGGAACAAATGGGGTGACATAGAGTGATTGTCATTCATAAATGCGATTTCGATAATTGCGACGTTAAACGACAGCAATCATTTCCATAATAATAATTCTATAAAAAAATATTTAAATATCTTTTTCCGATATATTTTAAGAATATTAAATACAATAAGTATTTTATAACAAATTACTGAATGCTTTAAATAAATGCAAAATCAAATGATAATTCGATATCAAGCAAAAATCGGGTCGATTAATATACTAGGCTAGAAGCTCGTTGAAATACGCATCTTTCTCTTTCTCTCTCACGAATAGTTTAATATCGTAGAAGCACATTGACCTAGATCTCGAACACGTGAATCGGTAACGTGATCGACCCTCTTTATAACGCAAACATTCTCAGGGGAATTTACAGTCCTTCAAAAATCGATCGCAGGTATAATAAAAAAATATACATGTTTATACATATAACGCAAGTGTATGTAAGTATTTCCTATTCTGGAAATGTTATTTTTTAATAGACGGTTTTCCAATCTGGTAAAAGTAAAACTGTCATTTAATACTATCAATATATCTACAATAATCTTAGTAATCTTAGTAATCTTTAATAATAAATTAATAGTAAAATATATATACATATATATATATATATATATATATATATATAT
>NW_012130094.1:105982-116749 GCF_000143395.1 Atta cephalotes | reverse complement strand
AATTTGAATAATTTTTGAAATTTTTAAGGAAGAACGAAATTTTTCCTTCAACTTTGACCCTATATTTTTGAAATTAAGTTGTTTTAGATTCACTATTTGAAGTTTTCGTCTGGAATTTGTGTGACAAATCATCTCTTAAAATCTTTTAGCGTACTAACAATTAATATATACCCTGTATACTTGTTACTCCCATATACTTGTTCAGTAAAAAAATCTGAAGTTTCAAATGTTTATCTTGGTTTTAAAAAACTGAAAATTTAATGAAAAATTTCTGTTTGAATTGATCTTGTTTTGATTTTGGAAATCTTAACTAATGTCGAATTGTCTGTGCTTCTTCTCATATTGCATAACTTTTATTTACATTATCCGAAATATTTTTTATAAAATAAAATTCCAATAAAATAAACCTAATAAATAAAAGATCTATATTAAAATGCATTTGTCTTATATTTTAAGTTAATAGTAAGATGTAACAATTAAACTTAAACCTTTTAAAATAAGGTCTTTATTATTATTTATGCTTATTAATAATTTATAGTCTATGTAATCAAATATTAATTAATTATGTTACAGAAAACACTAACATCGAAATTGGGGAACAACCGCAACAATTACATCAACAGCAACAACATCAACAATATGGAGAAGTAAATCAATTAGGCGGTGTATTCGTTAATGGAAGACCACTTCCCAATGCAGTCAGATTGAGAATAGTGGAGCTTGCACAATTAGGAATCAGACCATGTGATATCTCACGTCAATTACGTGTTAGTCACGGATGTGTCAGTAAAATATTGGCTCGGTATCACGAAACGGGTAGTATTCTACCAGGCGCAATTGGTGGCAGCAAGCCACGTGTGACTACACCAAAAGTTGTGCAGTACATAAAGCAATTGAAATTAAAAGATCCAGGGATTTTTGCATGGGAGATCAGAGATCGATTATTGTCTGATGGCATTTGCGACAAATATAACGTCCCATCAGTATCCAGTATATCAAGAATATTAAGAAATAAAGTTGGCACAACAACAACTATGCATCATTCACATCATTCAGCTCATCATCATCATCATCATCATCATCATTTTTATGCAGCTGCAGCAGCGGCTAGTGCAGCTCTTTGTCCAGTGCCGTATCCACCGACATCTTATCATCCGACAGCGCCGCCTTCCATTCCACATCATCATCATCAAGGTTAGTACTTTATGTAACTTTTAGTAATTTAAATATAAAAATTAAATATAGGAATAAGAGCTTCTTTTTCGATTTTTTCTTCTTTTTTTACGTTTTTATTAATTTCTTTCTTATCAATTGAAACATTAGATATAATATTTATTATATAATCATTAAAAACATTAGATATAATTTATAATTCAAATGTTCAATTCACATAAAATAATTTGATATATCACCATTACATATCTCCATTACATATTGTAATAAAATGTATGAAAAAACCTTACATTCTGAAATAAAAATATTAAAAAATAATTATATTCATATGTGCAAGTTATAATATTACTACAGCATTTCTACTTAAGAACATTACATTTAGGAAATATTTAATGTAAATTAGAATTAATTTTCTTTTATGAATATTAAAGTAATTTGTAACTCATCTTTCTAACATTACACTTCTTTATTATTAATACTTAAAATCAAAGGAGGATGTAAAAATAGCCAAAATTGGCCCTGAATAGACACTTTTAAAATCTATGCAGTTGTCATTTTGGAAGTTCGTACATTTATGAAAGAATGCTTATTTATCCAGAAAAACTTGGAGAATCTTCAAAAATAAAATCGGTCATTTAAACACTCTGCAAAGAAACTTATCTTGTGTCTAATGAACGATGATAGATTTTGAAATTAATAGTTTTTTTACATTTAATTTTACATTTACATTTAATACAAGATTGATCATAAAATATTATAAGAATACATTACTAGGAAGATCTACATCACACATATCACACATACACATATATATATATATACACATATATATATATATATATATATATATATATATATATAATAATATATATATATATATATATATATATATATATATATATATATATATATATAAATCCTTTTCCAACTATGTGATAATATTCTTGTTTGTGACATCATATTGACGCATGTAAAAACAAATTCTATTATTAAAAATAATAAAAATAATAAAAAATAGGTAAAAAATCATTTTCAAACATACCGTCATTATTAAAAGAATTAAATTAGTTTCTAATATTAGCTTACTAATGTTATTTTAAACTGTCTTAACTGATACAGGAACTCTTATTGTATGATCAAATTGTATTTTTAATTGCATCGGAAGGTTATGGACGTACGCAGGTCGCGTGCGCCAAAGATAGCGGTGCGATTGCATTACTTGTGTCACTATTTTTGACAGGAGCACGCTCTCGTCGCTGACAACACAGAAGCTCTGAAAGTTATCTTAATTTAACATTATCGTTATAGAAACTCGATCTTTGGTCTTTACGAAGTGAGCGAAATATATTTTTTCCGATAATTTTCCCTTTATCTATACTCATTTTACTATCATGATATTATCATAGAAATCGATTATAAAAACATCAGAGTATCTTATATCCCAATTTAAAAATTGAAATTCTTTTCAGGAAGTATTACTTTCTTCTATAAATTTAAATAACAATTGTTAATATATGTTTTCGTTTAATTTAGATATGTCAATCAGTTTCTATAATTATATATGCATTGGAAGTAGAGCTTTCGATCGAACATCTGAGAGTTGAGTATTTTGGTCAGAGTCGTAATAGATTATCATTCAAACATAAGCCATTTACGAAATTCAAAATAGAAGTCTAAATCATTATTGTCGCCAATTTACGCCTACTATCATTTATTATCGGCTATTCGATGTCGGTCAGCAGTATCTTACAGATAATCCATCGGAATGATAAATTATAATACGTCCTTGGGGAGACGTAGACGTCCACTCACTAGCGTCTTAAATGTGTAATGATACACTACCTCTTGCATGAAGTATATTAAAGCACAAAGAATAAGATGATATTAAAAATTACTCATAACTATGAGAATAAGAAAAAAAATTCTTGTTTTACTAAAATAAAAGCTGAACAATTTTTAGTCAACATAATGTATGACTACTTTATTTAATAAAATAAGTGATTTAAAAATACTTTTATAAATAAAATTATTAAAAAAAGAAAAATATACCCTTTTGTACTCATATTTATAAATTTAAAAACTCAGATTATGCTTCTTTTACAAAATTACAAAAATATTACGATTATGACCATAACTTTTGATGTTTATAAATAAAATACGAAAGTTATGCTAAAGCTGTTAGCTTTATTCTGTCAAACTGCATAATTTAATTCCATATATAGTTCGGTATATCGATTAAAAATTATGCAAGCGTTATGCAAGTTCAAGGCGGTAACGGTTTATCTTGCACAGTCCGGCGCATGTGGATTGCATGGCGAGATACGTGATTTATCCTGTGCCGTTATATAAATTGCCTTGCCAATGAGCAAGTACGCAACACGGAGAAATGTTTATTAAACACAAGTGCAATTAGGCTTCTAGGTTATCTATAGCAATCAAATAATGAAGTTGAACTTGTTTTCGCAAACACGAATCACTAAACTTTCAATGCTATGAATAAAACTTAAGTATCAATCAAAATGTTGTTTTATTCAAATAATGATCACATTAACAACCATATTATTCTCACATTTACTTATTTGTTCACTTGTTATTATACTTTATTATTCATCAAAAAAAGTTCAAGTTAATATTAATTAGTTTACTTTAATACACACATATAAACTACTTTTATTATTTTAATATTTTTTATTTCTACATTTTATCCTTTTTTAATTATTTTTAAATCTTAATTCTTTAATATAAATCAATAACAATATAAATGTAAATGTTACGCATATATAACAGTTTTTTTTTAAGATATTATTAATACTGAAAAGTTCTTTAATAAAGAGAATTATATTTTATAATCACGTTAGCTCGCATAACCGCCTTTTATTTCTTGTAATTGAGCGCAGCATATACATATTGCATGTAATGTAATGGATCAATGTGCGTTAATACATACGTAAATCAAACGCTCGCCAAAAATGTCGTGCATATATAATAAGATTTTCGCGTGCGTATAACGCTGTCATGGTCATTGAATTGCGTCGACATGATTATGATCGCGAGCGATGAAAATAATCATCGCGTAAATAAGTACACATATGATTTAATCAATTGCAAGATAAAATTTCAATAAAATTTTTCCCGGTATTAATTATAATATTATTCACTAGAATATCTTGTAATAAAACATTTTTTGTGTTCCTATATTACTTATGTTTCATCATGTGCTGCACATAAAAATTTGTTATATTATTAAATTGCTTAATATTAATAGAAATTATTTCCTTAATTTTTTTTATTATTAGATAATTTAAAATCTTTAAACAGAAAAATCATTCAAACATAATCTTCATCTAAGATAATTAACTATCAAAATTACATTAATCATGAACATATAAATTGATTAACAAAAAATAAGCCAAAATAATTGTCTTTTCATTGTTAATACATTTTTAGGTATTTTAGGTGTGCCAGCACATTCTTTTGTAGTTTAGAATATTTTACCATTCAATAAAAAAGTCTAATTTTCCGACACTGTTTCACAATTTTATTAAAAACTTAGTTAATACAATATTTAAAAGTAACTTTCATGAGGTAATGAGTTGTCAAATCTACGCGCGATTATTAATAAAGGATAAATAAATGTAATAATTAGTAGGAAGATATGCCGAATATACAATCACATATTAAAATATCGCTATTCATCTAATGTATACTTGAAGGTAAAATGCACTTATTAAAATAATTGTCAGATTGTTCTTACAAAAATATTTTGTAAAGTCTTTTCATATTTTTGTGTTTTTATACTGTATATATATATATGTCGGCATTTTACTTATTATAAATTCAATTTTACTGTTTACACTTGAACTATTTATTTATTCAGTGTTTAAAATGTATAATGTATACATATATAATATCATAAAATAATAAAGAGAAAAAATTATAGAATATTAATTATCCTTCCCTCTAAATTAGTTAATGCAGAGTACATTTTAGAATTAAAATATTGTGATTATAACAAAATAAAAATATATTATTATATGTGCAATTACTGTTTTATTTTAAAGCACCATTAAGAGTTTACGTTCTTTTAAAGTATAATGAAGTATAAAAAAGGCTTAAATTATTTTAAGAGAAACATTCTATAATAATATAAAAAGATAACTCAAGTTTTTTGCAATTTTGGACAATTTATGTTGCATTTTGTCATTCAATCTGCTTTGTCGCAAGGGCATAGAAATCAGGTGAATAAAGGAGAAATGCGGAGAGGTGCAAGATCGACTCCACCCTCATAGAATCTCACGACATTCCTATCGAGGTTACCAGAAAGCATACGTAAATCGCCAAGATCGACAATCAGAGAATCTTAAGGTTAGCAATAAAAAAGGCAATTGCTTCTATTTTCCACCTTCTCTTCACTCCCTCGAGAACATCCGGATGCATGCACGCATACGCGTAGTTCTGTATCCCACAGATGAATCGATAAGAAAAAAAAGAGGAGCAGAAAGAAGGAAGAAAAGAGAAAGAGAAAGAAAGAAAAAAACAGAAAAAACGGGAAATAAACGAGCGCGGGAGAAAAGAAAAGAGAGACAAAGATGGATTAGTTCCTTTCAATTGCACTTTCTTACACTCTGTATACTTTATCAAATTATTCGCATTATTTCATATTTTCTTAAACCCATATCAGGCTACATATTGGAGATTAAAGATTATATAGATTGAAAATTTAATCAATCAGGATAAAACAGAATAAAATTAAATTTATCTAATTGGTAGAATTTGTATTTAGTTAGCAGTCTTCAGTTTTCAATACCTAATTTAGAGATCTCGATTGTATGTTGAAATGAGTTGAAAATGATAAAAGCGAGCAAATTTATTAGAATATTTATAATTTAGTTGGTTAATATCATCTAGTAAATTATTTTTATAATTTTTGTTTCAAAATATAGAATCAACTTTCTGATACGAGTTTTGCACTTTTTGTATTTAAAAGATAAATGTATATGTAATCATAGTAAAAAGAAATAAATATGTGGAAAGAATAAATTTGAAATGAACAAAGCCAGCAGTCAAAGAAATAGATTATTCATCCTCTTTTATACTTTATTACATTTAAAGAGCAATCATAAGCGTGTGCATATTTAAATTAAAACTATGGAAAATGAAATACAATTTCAAGATCAATTTTATATCGAAAGTCATATAATGAAAAAAGAAGTGAAAGAAAATATCGCAGAAAGAATGAATGAGAAAATGAAAGAGAGACAAAGATGGACGATGAGTCTGCTCGTTTCAATCGCACTTTCTTACACTCTCTACACTCCCGTCAAGTTATTTACACTTATTCACTATTTCACATCTTGCACTTTCTTACACTTTTCGTGCCTAAACCAAAATAGATGTGCACGCAATTGTTACAAGAAGAGAAAAAAGTAAGTAAAAAATGGGCAAAATCCAAAAATGGGCAGCAGTGAAAGAAGCAAATCGTCGATATTTTTCAATCGCAATTTATAACATTCGAATGATACTCAACAGGAGCATGTGCGTAAAATTGGATGAAAGCGATACAACCGAAAGAAAAGTTTTTCAAAAAAATTTCGAAAACCATGCAGGTGAAGAGAAAAGGAGAAAAAAGAAAGAAACTGTAGCAGATGCGAGGTTATGGTACTTACTGCTTATTTTCATACCGCCGAGGGGCGGATTCGCAGGCTGCTTGTTACCCTCGGCGAAGGAGGTGGTTCTCGGTCGTCCGCTCATCCTGAAGCTTTCTCGACCGCCTCCACCTCCGCCTCCACACCTACACCGCGACTTGAAAAGGTTGCGTCCCCGCTGCCTCTTTCTCTCCTGCTACTCCTACTGCGTCTACTAGGTTAGGTTGGCCGGTATCTCTCCGGCGATTCTCCTCCTCCTCCTCCGCCACCGCCTGAAGTTAGCCCTGATAGTCGCCGTTGATGTCGTTTCCCTCGTCGTCAACACCACCTCGCACATCAATAACAGTCGCACACGCGATTATCACATCGCACGAGAGTGCGCGCTCACGCGCGCACTTTCTTTCCTCTCTCTCTTTCTCTCTCTCTCTCTCTCTCTCGCTCTCTTCTTATCTTCTCTATCACCTCTTCACACCGTTTTTACGTTTTCTATTTCACGTTATGCCAACGACACTCGACTGCTAGTTCGGGGATGGAAAAGCTAAAGAGCGTGACAAGACTGAAGAAGGAAGGGCAGGAGTGTGGGAAGAGATGGCGACAAGCAGCGCGAGAGACCGCAGACGACACTAACTTTTTCACGGATGACTTTTAGCTTTCCGTGTACGCGCGCGGAGGTGACGAGTGTCGATCCGCACACCGTGTTCGTTGCACGAGAACACCTTTTCCACAGAAGGAGAGGGGGGGGGGAGGAGAGAGAGGAAAGCCCACCTTCATACACTCGTCGTCGTACAAGCGACACCACCCTCTTTTTCGGCACACTGACGCGCACTCTCTCGGCGACGACGGCCTAGCTTCCTCCTCGCGCTGCTGTCACGGCGATGCGGCAGTGGCGGCCGCAAGCAGTTCCAAAGCGCGGTATCGTCAGCCAATGAACGGTGGCGGGGGAGGGGGAGGGGTGACGCTGCGGAGCGCCGCTGGCGAGAGCGACGAGGGGTGCGTGCCAACGTCGTGGCGGCGGTGGCGATGGTGGCGGTAGCGGTAGTGGCGACGGCAGACCGACGTTTTTGGGACGGCTTGTACTATTCGGCTCCTATAAAACGCGGCTGCTTCCTCGCGGTCCCGCGCCTCGGCTCTCTCCGTCGTTGTCGGTCGCCGACGTATTACGTAGCGGCGCGCCACCGCGCGGTACTCCGCCGACGACGCGCGGCGTGAATTTTTACTTCTACGGCCAACGTCGCGTTGATCTCCCACCGATCGCGGCTATCTTCGCTCCGCACTCGCTACTCCGTCGTTCTCTCTCTCTCTCTCTCTCTCTCTCACTCGTGTCGTCGCGCCTTGTTCCGTCTCTCTCTCTCTCTCTCTCTTTTTTCTGTCTCACGCGCTATACTTTTCTTCTTCACTGTTTTTCTCTCTCTCTCCGTTATAGTCTCGTCACTAGTTCGCTCCGATTCTTGCGTTTTACTCTACTTCACTCTACTTCACTCCTCGTCGTTGATGTCTGACAGATTTCCGTACTGCTGCATATCGCCGCGCGCGGTGCGAGTCGGGTAGTATGAAATTACGGAGCGAGAAGAACGACTATTGCGCTCTACTCGACAGGAGGAGGTCGTCGTCGCCGTCGCCGCCGTTCCTCGTCGTTCTCGCGTTCAACGCCCGTGTTCAATCGGTACTCTGTCTCTCTTTTCTTTCTTTTTCTATCCCTTTCTCACTATTGCTGTGTGTCGTGGGCACCGCAGGCACGACAGGCCGACGCAGGGCAGTTTTCGCAGCAGCTTCCTCAGTATGTCGTGACGACGCGATTGGACACGGTGGGTAATATCGAACGCGGAAAAAAAAGAAACACGCGTCCGCGGCGGTCACGCAGCGGCGGTAATGTCGAACGATACACACGGCGATCAGCGACGACCTCTCTGCCTCGTCGTCGTCGAGCAGCAGTACGGCAACACCACACCGACCATTGGATTTTTCAATACCTCCTCCTCAGACATTGACCCGTTCGGGCGAGATCGGGCCAGTCGAGCACCGGCGGACATTGCCGAATGTGACGTCAGCGATACCCCGCCCTGCCCCTTGCCGAGAGAGCCAAAAGCGGCGTTCTATCGAGTATCGATGGTGGCGCTATAATCACGCTTTTCAACGCTCAACCTCGCGATTTTTCATCATTTGTATTGTAGCGCGCGATTCGAATTTCAAAAAAGAATCATGTAAATTCCATGACATCGACGAGGCTATTAAAGATTGTCATTTTTACGGGAGTAAAGCGGAGAGCACAGACTCTTGTATAACATATAACACATAATAAATTGAATCAATCAAAGTCCCTCATTTCTTTCCTTTCATTGAAATAAAGAATTCTGATTGGTGGAATTTCTGATGCTTTATGTGTTATGCAAAAATCTGTGTTCCCCGCTTTAATCTACAATATGTTCCTTGCTTCTGTGTCTTCCTTTTTATCTATTTGCACAGTTTTATCGACAATCACGTTTCTTTCCACATGTTTCCCTAGCTAACACTAAATATTCCTGAAATGTTTATAAGATTCCTAAAATTTAAAAAAAAAGATTCCAAGAGTACTCCAGAAATCGCGAAACATTTACGAAATAGAAGCAACATTCAAATATTGGTTAAAAACTCCATTTATACATCATTTATATATCGTTGTATATTTCGAGAATGTTCCATATATTAGGTGTGGGAAAAAGTTCGTGACGTTTTTCCCGTTAGATGGCATTAAAAAAACGCCACGAACTTTTTCCCATACCTAATATATTCTGCAAAATTTTAATTTTTCTAGAAATTCCAGAAAAATTGAAATTAATTTTTTTAGAAATTCCAGAAGAAATTTCAGAATGCGAAGAACACATTCCATATCATTCACTTTAAAGCCTAATTTTGGAGCTTATTTTGGCTACGTTCCGTTACATGCTTAATACGCATGAGGTATCATTTTATCTTTGTCAGACACTTATTTAATTGTAGAACCTCTATCCTCCGCAAAGGCTATCACAGGATCTTTTTTTCAAATTTATCACATGATACTGTGACTCTTTCTTTGGATCGGAAAATCAGGGGAATCAAAAAATGAAGACAAACATCCTGACAGGGGGATATTTTAATTATCGGGCTATGTGACTCTCTACAGCAAGATAATTTAATTGCTAATATGAATGACTCGAAGCTTCGGCCATGATGCAAGTAGACATAGTGTGTTCTTGCGCATGTTTATCTTGCGACCAATCAGAGCTTGACCTTTTTTTATCATTTTTTAGCGGATTTTGTTTTAATATTTCTGCTATGACAGTAAAATCATCGACGAGATACTAAAGACCCTTAGCCCTGGGCAAATTTTTATGACTATCAATGGAGCCCGAGAGACGAATAAAAAGTAAAGGTTCCCATTTAAGATTTCAAAGTTACCTCTAACCCCGCTCCCAGGGAGGAGCGGGAAGCAGCTAACTTTTGCGGTATAGAAATGTTCCCTCAAAAATATTGAGGGTTTATTTGAATTTTTCAATGCTTATTTTTCCAGATATTTTGTAGTCTCTGGTTACAAACTATGTATTGTAATATTAGTAATTTATATATTGTGTATATATATTTATATACATTGTGTATATGTGTATATACATATATATACATATATATATATATATATATATATATACATGTAAGACTGTTTTTTATTTACATATTAGAATGCATTTCGTTCCTGGCTCTTAGCACTTGACTCTCTGTGTGAGCGTATACCTTAAGAGCGGAATGACGTTTTAATCTTATGTTTGTTTCAATTTAATATTATTTTTTATTATTTCACTCAATGTATATATATATATATATATATATATATATATATATTATTCTACTACTATTATTTATATTATTATTTNTTACTAACTAACTTAAAAACGTAAAGTAAAAAATTAAAATTAATTAGTATTTAATTTATTTAGTT
>NW_012130094.1:101351-105962 GCF_000143395.1 Atta cephalotes | reverse complement strand
ATATATATATATATATATATATATATATATATATAATTTCTCACATATTTGCTATATATTTGTTCACATTAAACAGGTAAAATAAATAATTTCATTAATTACTTGTTAATTTTATTAATTTCCAAAAATTTTGATGCTTAGGGAATGAAGCTGCTTAATGTATGTAATATGTAAATACAAAGATAGTTTTAATACATATTATTTTATTTAATATTATTATGTGATAATACACAATATAATAATTATGTTTCGATTACTTATACTTATAAATGATATAACTTCTGCACTTTTCACTTATTGAACTAATAGAAAAAAAATAAATGCGAAAAGCCGACGAAATACAAATTTTTTAGAATGATACTGATTTGTTGGTCTTTATTTTTCTATTTCATTTTTCATGGTAATTCTTAGCGTGATTCCGATGTATCCCGGAGAATCTATTGTATTAAGAAAGATAAGAATGATTAAGAAAGAAAATTAAACAACATTATCAACTTTTAGCAATTCTGAGAAATTTATTCTGATAAATTAATGAAGATTTTACTGAATCACTGTTTTATCCTTTAATCACTGTTTTATCCTTTAATCACTATTTTTATCAGTTTATATCGATCATCAAAAATCTGATTGTATATTTTTTATGATAAAAAAATGATTAAGGAAGACATAAAATCTTCATTAATATATCTTTGGACACACTAAAACAGTCGATAATATCTACCCTCTCCAATTAATTATTTCCGTAGGGGCTCTTTTGATAATTAACAAAAATTTACTCAGAATTGGAGATCTTATTAACAATCTCTTGCTACCCACGACAAGGACAGGGTTGCAATTGTAAAATTATAAGCCAGAACTATTACGAAAAACTGTTACGAAAAACATTACGAAATACTACTATGAAAAAATACTACTAAATATGCATTCAGAGAAACTCTATTAGCGCTATTTGTGTCATTCTATTTTTATTTTGTGTCTAATAAGCGATGAAGATAGAATGGCACAAAAAGCGCTAATATAACATCCCCTCGAATGCATAAAAATACTATTCTTTGTTGTCTTCCTTTTCAACCTTTTCAACTTTTAAATACTTGAATTATCATTCTTTATTCTTTTCCTTTCTTGATTGATACTTTTCTCTAAAGAGAGCACTTTCTAAATTTTAATTATGATTAAAAGAAAGTGAATAATCAATATTTTAGCAATTTTGATTATTCATAGC
The DNA here is from genome assembly GCF_000143395.1 of Atta cephalotes. NCBI lineage: Eukaryota > Metazoa > Arthropoda > Insecta > Hymenoptera > Formicidae > Atta > Atta cephalotes. The sequence goes on along the minus strand of NW_012130094.1, from coordinate 104,740 downwards.
TTTTTTATTATGAAATTATTATAGTGTTTAAAACCAGAAACAATTATGTTCTAGTCAATTTATTTCTAAAAAAAATTTTAATGTGTATGAAAAGAAAAAATTTAAATTGTAGTCATTTTTAAGTGTTAAACAGTCTCAAGACATTTTATAACACATCTAACTCTTTTCTATCTTTAAAAAATATGAAGGGTAAATAAGTTGTATCATTAATGGTAGGCAAAAAGATACGTTTCTAAAATATTACAAAGAAATTTGATCGCTGATCTGTAAGCTTATCGGACAATAATTAATAATATCTCCGATTCTATTTTGAAAGAAAAAGAAAACAAGTTTATTTGTTTCTTTTGTCTACGTATAATATTTACTTTTTTTACCTGATAAAGCGCAAAAACAAATGGCTTTTATGAAAGAAAAGATGATATTATTTACCGATACTTTCCAGCTACTATGCTACTTTTGCTCTCTATGATATGTTATACTCTTTTCATTTAAAACGACTACCTTTATTTGAGCATTAGAATGAAAACAGAAGAAAAACAGTTGAAATAAATTAAGAAATAAATAGAAGAAAACAATTTTGAAATAAATTTTGAAAAAAGAAATGATTAAAAAAATATTTTTATAGCTTTATCAGTAATGTAAATCAGTAATGAAATGTGTATATGAGGCAAACCGAGGCAAACCTTTAAAACATCGTCATTTTTAATTTTTTTTAAATTTTCGGACATATTCTACAGATAAAAATATGAGACACATATTTTGAAAAATTTGAGATTTTTTTTTGTGAAGTTATTGACACTTGTAAGTTGCAGAAATTCATAAAAAAAAACGTCGCTTATGCGAACATTCAAATTATTATATCATTGAAACTGTTAGTACAAAAAAAGTGCAAGAGATCAATTTTAAAGATCTTAAATTGTTCTATAGATGAGTTATTTTTAATTTATCATTTTTATATAAATAAATCATTTTCCACTTGTTTACAATTTTTTAAATATTTTTCATCATCGATTTATCAATTTAAAAATTTTGTAAAAATATATTATATTATTTCAATGAAGTAACCTTGAAAATGAAACTCAAATGGAATGTATAGTTAAAAAATTCTGTTGTGTGGCATACGGTATCGCGTCGTCATACAATAGAATTTTTTAATGCTTTATATTTCTTCTGAAATGATATACAATATATAAAAATACCAATATGATTATAAAAATTAGGAGTGATGTGTATATATACTTTTATTTCTTGTTTATTACATTTTCTTTCATTACATGACTGTCTTAAATATTTTAAATGTTTGAAATATTACACTTGTTTGTCATTTATTTAAATATTTATCAATTAATAAATTATATAATAATAAACTCCAAAACTTTAAAAATATCTTCAAATTTTTGAATTAAATAATCAGCATAATTAGAATTTGCCTGAAGGTCTGCGTATTTTATTATAATAAAATTTTAAGATTATTTCCGTATCTCGAAAAGTTTTTCATATTAAATTATTGCGTAATTATAGATTAAATTATTTTTATATTTCAAAATATTTTGAATTTTTTATGTAAAATAATTAACTTGTTTTCCATTAACTAGTGTTCCAGATATAAAACTTTGAGTATCATTTTACAAGAAAAATGTATTCTTATTTCTTTTTAAAAAATCAATTATTATTTATCATGTGTACTCAATAAATTTTAATATAAACATGATTGTTTTATTATATTAAATGATTTGTTTTATTATATTAAACTGAGATAAAAGATACTATTAAAGATATCAGTACATTAAAGATATAAGTATCTTTATACTTAAAAATCTTATACTTAAATCTTATACTTAACAATAGTTTTAAAAGTTTGAATATTAACTTAATGCTCCGATCTCTCTTAATTTATATAAATTAACAATATTTCAAAATTAATTTATAAAATTATTATATTATAGAACATGAACATATAAATGAAACAAAAGTATTTTCAAGAATTATTGCTTTTCTTGGAATCATACATTCTCATTAAAGAATATAAAACTTAATCTGTGTGTAATATATTTTCAAGTTTAAAGATATTAAATTACGTCAATGATAAGAAGATGTTGACGAGAATATTTATGCCATCAGTAAAATATTTTTTTCTACGGACGGTAAAAGAAATTCTATTTTCTACTAAAATGTAAACGTACTTATCGACGATTAGTTATTCCAGCTTATATTTAATATAACATTTATCCGTGACATAATTTTCAACGACTTAATGTACATCGGTACATTACCTTCAATAATTTCGTTGGTAATGCAGAGATCTAAAATTTGCTCGTATTCGTGACCGACAGTGCACTAGCTCCATCTGGTGTCAAGTGAGAAATGCTCAAGACGCCCCTTCTCCCTCCATTCCAACCTCGATGCTTCGTTCCGTCGACGGCGCCGGTGGCAAAGCGCGGGTTACGGTTTAAGTTGCATTTTAGATGCGAACGAACGCGCATCTCTTTTGGACTCACGGTTACGCGGTTAACGTTTCGTGAACATCGGGCGCGCGTTACAAGCTAAGTGCGACACGAGTCAATTGTGAACGATTCTGCGACGTGGATCGTCACTGCGTGACGCGGGATTGACCGGTGAGTTTCAATATTTTTCTCATCTGTGAGTTTTAAGTACTTGAATTCAGCCGCGCGACTCCCAAACTTATTGTGCTGAGAAACCGTACGTGCGTTTTCGTGTATCCGAAGACATTTGCTCCTTTTTATTGCATTCTATGCAAATTAAATTGTAGCAAAATAACTGTGCCTCAAGCTTTTGTTAACTTTTTTTCATATCAGTGATTCAGTTGGGTACATATATCCAGACAACGCAAAATGTCTAAAATCAGGACATCTTTGGTATCTAAAAGTTGTTTTACGTCTCAATTTTGTTGACTTTGTGTTGTCTAGATATACTTATATATACAGTTTTTCAATTATATATACAATTATATATACAATTTCCTAGACCACTACTTTCTTCAGTTCTTAGATTCTTTCTACCCTTTTCTACCAATATAGTTTAATTTTAAACTCGGGTTTAACTAACTCCTCATTTTTTTTAGAGTAAAAAGAATAAGTAGAACCGAGGTAGTTTATCTACATTGAAATGGGCATAACTAATTGGAAGCAGAAAAACGTTATGCTCTTTCGAATTCAGCCATTTTAAAAAAAATATTTCAAACATAGTTCTATCTATGGTGATGTAGAATAAAATGACTTTTTGTTTTGCTGACATACTGGCTGTTTTTTGATATGCGATAACTGCTCTCTGACGATTGGTTTTGTTATGCTTGATGCACTCTCAACATATAGATATCTAGCAATATTTTACAACAGGAGATACATATATATATATATATATATATATAT
>NW_012130094.1:95546-99192 GCF_000143395.1 Atta cephalotes | reverse complement strand
CATGTTTAATTGAAATCGTCGGCTAGTAATCTACTTCAATTAAAATCCGTTTCTGAATGTTATTAAAACATTTTTTTATAATTTATTTAAAATCAATTGTCAATCTTATCTCGTTAAATACTTACCTTACTACTTACCCTACTTTTATTAAGTAATATCACTTTATCATTAACGATTAAGTAAATCGTGTTAATATAATACAACAAAAAAAACTTATTTTTTTTAATACAAGAAAGAAATCATCTGTGATTTTTTTTATATTGAATACAATTCTTCGAAGTGCAGTCGCGTCACAATTTTACAAAATAATTATCGTAATGTCTTTTTATTATACGTCTAAATCATAGTCAGCACCGTATGAAAGTTTTATTCTAAATTAAATGTACCATATGCACTATTAATCATTAAAGAAAAAATTTATTGCAAAGATTAAAGATCTTGAAAATAAAATTATTGAATTTTCTATTTTATACAAAAATTGTAAATTAATAATTACTGATAATCTATAGATTTCAATTGTTAATTAAACAAAAGTGTTTTCAAAAAGTGTTTGCTAAATTTGATATTTAAACTAAAAATTCCAAATTGTAAAATTAATATAATGAATGTTAGAATAATAAAGACATTTGAAGTTTTCCAAAATTTATAATATAGGAATTATTCTGAGAAATTCGATAATTATTAAAATTGACAGGTTACTGAGAAATTCAATATTAAAATTGACACATACAATATGCGAATGTAATTTCTATAGTAGTACATTCGCTCTTAATGGCTTTAATATATCTATATGCAGTATAAATCTAATATTTAATCACCGAAATTGATCTTAATGTTATGAGAGAGAAGAATTTTATTTGAAGATTGAAAATCCTAATTAAATCTTTATTTAATCTCGAATGCATTCACAAATACGTCACATGTAATAGCTAAAGTTTATTAAATTATGTTGAGTTTTTAAAAATTAAAAAATTGTTTTAATATGATGATAATGTGTGTGTATAAGTCTAATCTAAAATGTTATTATTCTTATTATTAATTGTTTCTAATGAGTAAATATTAGTATTTCTATTATTTCTACTAAAATTCAGCTAAAATTGTATGAAATATATATAATAAAATACAAGAATTAATTATTTTTTTCTTGTTTTTTTCCTTTTTTTAAAACTATGTGTGCACATGTGCGCAGATAATATAATGAGTAAACTCCTGCCTCACTTTCTTCAGAAAAATTCTATTTTTATAAGAACATAATGTTTTTTTAATTTTTTCATAAAAATTAAAATTGTAAAATTTTGTTTTTTTATTAAGTTTCATTTCATTTAATGTTATCATAATATTTATTTTTGTATTCTGATAGAGGGTATGTATTAATCAATATGCAGACACTATTTCGAATGTTGAATCAATAATATATATGGCTTTAGTCTGCGTTTTACTGAAGTAATCTTCATGCTCAAATGAACGCGATATATTTCTTCCATCTACTTCCATCTACTTTTTAATTCAATTATGTCAAGTCCAAGCAACATGCTATTTCTTGTATTTACTCTGGATGATTTTCTTGATATTTTCTGTGACAATGACCCGACGACAATCTATTTCAATCTGCCTGTGAAGCGATAACAGTTTTAACGATCACAGAGAAATGTATGTTATACGTCTCCATTTCTCATGTATTCTACCTCTTGGATACTATTAAGCTTCACACTCTCGTCACTGGGGCCGTGTTATTGGTCCGTCTCCTATTCCATCCATGTTTGCGTAATTTTAATAATTGAAATTCCAAATGGACGAATATGCTAATCTCCGTTTCTACCACTGTATTTTATTCACATGTATCTCCCGGAACCAGCCGGACTTGTTTTTCTCCTCATATACCGAGAGATTGTATCCTGGCGCTTTATATCCGCTTCAGCCTCTAGTCTATTACTTTTTTACTGCATATCCGCTGATCTCAAGTCGATCGTAGCGGCTTTTTGCGTTCTGTATTTCCTCCACACTCGGTATTACCTCTCTCGATGTTTCTCTTTCTATTTTTAGTTCTTGATATAAATTCTCTCTACATAGAGACAGTCGAAATAAATTTCATATATGGCAGAAAAATTGTATAAATTTTTTTTTATTTTTATGCATTTTAAATATTAATGGACTATTAAACAAGAGGAGTAATCCGGGGTTTAAAACGTGGTCGCTCCACTCTCGGAATATTTGCGGCATGAGTGTGCAGCTTTATTAATGCTGGAGTATCGTTCCTCGTTCCCTAACGAGCTGATGTCTTCCGCGGGCGAGCCCCTGATCACGCTGTGATAGGGGACACAGTAATCAAGCTGAACGAGCGATAGCAGATCAGAAGACATACTTCAACCATGGTGTACATTTTTAATCGTGCATCTCGGTCGACTACGTAATATATCGCTGCTTTAATTCTCAAGAGTAAAAATATTTTATCTCTTAAACGGCAAAATAAAAAGAACAATATATACAAACAAAATATAAAAACAAAATATATACGTTGCAGATTTTATTTTTTGAAGTGTATGATTTTATAGATATAAATAATCTATTTAATATTAGCGTTTACACTAATGGTCACATTGTTATTGTTATTGATTTAATCTTGATATTAAAAGTAAAAATAAAATAGTTATTTAAATGTCACTATATTAAATCAGCGATATATATATATGGTACAATATAAAAGCGAACAACAATGCATCTCTATAACAATTTTTTCTCTCGTTTTGTTTGTCCCACAATCCTTCCTCGTGAAACGCGCGTCATGAATAATCAGTGACTGATTTTTTTTCATCACCTCGTTTCCTACTTTCGTATTCATTGATTCGTGAACCGCAAAACGAGACGTGCGCTTCCGAAAGATATGGTCATTTAATTTCGTGTGCCATGAGTACAATAGCGGATTATTGTTTGATCTATTCTCAATTCAACTCGTGAATCTCTTGCTCTCGATTGCTCTCGATATGGCTCGGATATTGAGCGCTATTTCATGGGCGCCATCTGATTTCTGCAACGCGATGCGCTTTTTATTTATCATAATGAATAAATATTTGGATCGAAATGCGCCGATCTAAATCCATTACTGGTCGCACGACATGACATGACTCGCGATTTAATATATAAAACCATGTCCTGGTAGTGGACCTGTCATTTCGCATTGTTGACTTCGTTCCTACGTAGTTTATTTAAATTGCGCGAGTAATGTCAGCGAGATTTGACACGGAGATGGCGAAAATTTGGTTCTCATTTCGCCGAATGTTCGATAAAACCGTCGCGTCATTCGCGTCAGTGAAATTTATTCATTATAGAGAATGTAAAGAAGAGGAAAACAAAAACATTTTATTTGTTTATAAGATACTACATTTTTATTTTTGCGTACAGAAAAGTTTTATTTTTTAAGATTTTATTTATTTTAACAAAATTATATTTTAAATATGGTATAAAGATTATTAAGATTATTACTTTATATATGGTATGTAAAATTAGATATATATATATATATATATATGTATATATATATATATATATATATATATATATGATATATTTTTTGTTTTACCTTAGTAAAATAAATAACTATTTTATTCTTTAAGTTTAAAATTAATAATCATATACTATATAATTAATT
>NW_012130094.1:90611-95526 GCF_000143395.1 Atta cephalotes | reverse complement strand
CTCTCACATATATATATATANANATATTATANAGAGANATATATATATATATATATATATATATATATATATATATATATGTATATATATATATATATATACATATATAAGTTCAGAAATTGTCAGTCGTTTAATTTTTTTGCAATTATGAATTTTTATGTTACAAATTCGATGTAATATTATTTTAACGGTTATTTTACTTTTGTTTATTTCTCAGTTTCTACAATTATTATTATAATATTATTACAATATTACTTTTTTGATACCTATTTACAATTATTTATTTTTTAATATATATATATATCTTTAATATATATATCTTTTAGAATCAAAGTAAATAAAGATATTAAATGAATATTGGAATATGGAATAAAATAACGGATAATATATATAATATTTCTATTTTAGTGGCGTTATGAAAGTGTTTGTAAAATATAGTTCAATTACATATTTTTGTTACAAGAGAAAATGGTTTCTTTAGGAAGTAGTCTTATCATTTTCTTTTATAACTAGGAGAATAACTCGTTCACGACATTTTCGTGAAGGAAAAATCGGCTCGACAATGGTCGAGGAATCCGCAATTGAAAAGAAATATATCTTTTATATCGTGGTTGATGTGGAACACCTTTGTATATTTGACAGGCGTAAAAGTCTTTGAAGGCAGAAAGAAGAAAGGATGTTCTAAAAATGTAAAAAGTATCTATGATTGAAACGAACAAATATTCTGAGCGCTTTCTATGAATATTTCAGTCCTTTATCACTCTTGTTTTCGACCATCGCTTTTGTTATATAGTTTTAGAGTGACATTTTCCACGAATTATCCGTGAAATTCGTGATATTTTGCATTTGGCACGTTTGTTTCTGAACTTGCGTAGTGGTTGAATATTTCAAGGACTCATCAATTGAAGGTAATAAAAGTGACATGTTACATTCAAAATGTTATTCTCTTTGAAATATTATTATTTTCTATTTTATTCAACTTTTTGTTAAACACTTTATTGTATTATTATTTGCCTGCCAGGATCACAAGAATCTGAAAATTATAATAAATGCTATTGATACGCTCGATTCCTACCGCAATCTAACAGAAATTAATAAATTAAATTATTCTGTGGAATACTAAATAACCAATATCGAATAATGAGATAAAAGAAAACAATAACGTACATTGACAATTTTCATAAATATGAAACGAGAATGTGCAATTGTGTTTCTTGATACTAAAATAGTTAAGAGAAATATTTTTATTTTTAATATTACATAGTTATTTAAATATTTTTCCCATGCGAGATATTTTTGATTATTAATACTTTATTTAAAAAGAATAATGCTAATAAAATTAATATTTTCCCAACCCAAAACCATTTCTTGTAAAAGTATATTTTTCTAACAAAACTCATGAACAAATGCTAATAAAATAATTCTTGTGTGTTATTTAATAGATTATTTTATATAATTATAAATATTTATAGAGCGAATAATAGGAAATATTTCACGAGAAAACCGCAATATGTTTACCGTCGGAAATAAACTTCCGCGCGCCCTCAAAATTGAGCATTAAAAATCCACGGGTTATCAAGCGACTGCAGCGGCATTATATCTTTGTCAGATCTCGTCAGCGTGAATTAGTCTCATCCTTTCGGTGCGGCAAGCCGGCCAAGTTTCAACGTGGAAAGATCGTCTTGCCCGAGCTTCTTCCGTTCCTGCCGAGAATTCCAACACTCCCGGAAGGTTAGATATAGGGTGCGTTCTACTACTCTTTTTTATTTTATTTTCGTCTAAAAAATAATGAAAGAGAACCCATGCTGCGCTCCGTAAAGCTTTAACCTTAAATACGTATGACATGAAAGAAACTGGGATTCTTTGCGTGTCGCGACGCAAATATAATCGCATTCATTGCTATTGAAAGAGCAAAGAATTCGCATATGGTGCAACGATCTGTCGCGGTTTCTTTCCAGATGTATCATGCATACACACCTTCAGCATAATATTATGTATGGATTATCAGTTGGTTCTCATATTATTCAAATCATATTTGAATAATAATAAGAAGAGGGAAATTTATTTTTGAAGAATCTCCTCAATGAGGAATGAAGAGGCTCCTCTTTTCTCTGTGCTTTATTAAATAATGTTACATGTATCATAATGAATTTTCGATACTATAACATATTATTGAACATAATCTCATTACGGAATCCCACTAAACTAAATTCAAGTCTTCTATGTAAATATATGATGATAGCGATCAGATTTCCATGATAGCCGCTGCATAATGGATATTGATACATTATAGTGTCGGTATAACGAGCAAGCTCAAAATATGCTACATGATACATCTTAAATAATACAAATATCTCTTAAAAATATATTCTTATTTTAAAGTTATTTTTCCTCCAAAAATTATTATGTCTTTTATTTATTTTTAGTTATTTTTTCTCCAAAATTTATTATGTCTCATATTTAAGACAAAATGTTTTCCATGATTGAAATGAAAATATTGTACGTGATTTTTATTATATGATATTATAATTTCATTTTTTATTTTTGCTTTTTATCGTATAAATATTTATATAATATAATAATAAACACTATTTGATACTTTTTGTAACAAAAATTCGAGATTTGTTATTATTTGTGTATGTTACCGATTTTGTTTAACATAAAATTAAACCAATTTATGTTTTTTAAATATTGATAATAAAAAGGTATTTTATTATAACAAAATTTAAAAAACTCTTCTTAATTGACAGCAAGAGATTAAAACTGGTAACATATATAAATAACAAATCTTGATTTTTTTATCAAACATATTAAATAAAATGTTTAATATTATTACACAAAATTTGCAAGGAAAGAGAAAAAGTGGAAATAAAAATAGAAGTGTAGAGAGCCAATTTGATTGACAAAGGTTTCTAAATTATTTTGAAGACACAGATCAGTTTGTCACTGAAAGATGCGAACGAAAAATCATAAAAATTATTCATAGTTTTTGTTAATTTGATCGATTGATTTGAATATCCTTTAAATCTCAAAGGGAGTATCGCAGTTACGCAGCGCGAGTAGCATAGTAATCCGTTTCGAATGTGATCGTCGAACTAATTCCATCTCTGAATTCCCACTCAATTTCTGATCAGCCTCGCGCAACTCAAAAGCGCAACGCAGCGCAGCGTAGAGGCTGCGTGCAAATTAAACGACTGCATGATTCTCGGCCTCTCGTATATATTAGTTAATACCATTGCGTCGGCATTCAGTGGAAGCACTGCGAATCGGATGAATCTAAAGCGCTATATTGGGACTCGACGACGATAACAGAGATGTGATATTTGATTGACTAAGCTACTAGAGTTGCAGTTTCATATAAAAAGTATCATTACCATTAGTTATTATTTTTCTATATTTATTTTTATCTTCTTTTCTATTGTTTAAATATATCTCTGCTTTATCTTTTCGGAAAAGTTTTGGAAACTTATAAAAATAATATTTTTATGTATTTTTGATATTTTTAAATTTAATTAAATTTTTATTCCGTTTTTTTTTATTTTATTAGATTGTTTTAGAAATTGAAAATGTTTAATCTTTGTTTAACATTTTATCTAAGTTTTATCTAAGTTGTAACGTTCTTCACTTTTTCTTTTATAATACGGAATTATTGGTTGATAAAACTATAAAAATAATATAAAAGGATAATATAAAAATATAAAAATTATATTGTTAATCCAATTTAAATACTATCTTTGAAATTTGAAATTAATAATTCTTTCTGACATTTAAAAAGAAAAATCGACTTTATATTTTTTAGAAAATCTGTCACTATAAAATTAATGTCGTAAGTTATATCTGATATCTTATAAAAGGGGAAAAAAGGGGAGATGTTTATCTCGATTGATTATTCCGGTTGGGGATTCTGGCACACGTCGATGTTAGCTTAAATAAGCTTAAAATACATACTTATCATATTAGGTGCTCCATAAGAACGCGTGAGATAATCCTAAACGATGCACGAGAATATATGTCACTAATCAGCGTCACATATAATGCGTGCGATAGAGCTCAGTATATATAATAGTACGTTAGCCATATACGGATACGTTACGTTGCCAATATTATCCCGCCACCCCTTCTGCATACGAGGTCCCCTTTTGTATTCCTCGCAGATGCTTTCTCACGGAGCTTGATGCTACTGCAGTTGATATGCATTTTGAAGTTTATCGTCGTCCTTTTTTTCGAATTTATGCGTGCTCGTTTTTTTTTTATTCACTATGACAGATGGTTTGATTTTCAATGATATCACTTAAATGTATTTTTTAAAAGCTATAATAATAGTATAGATAATTTTATATAATAGTTAAATATTATATATATAAATGACATAATATATTCTAAATTATAATAATGCGTGTCAATATAATGTTATTAATAATTGATACTGAATAGCGAATATAAGAATATATTTAAGCAATATTACAAATATGTCGATCAAAGAAAAGTTAATTATAATCTAAAGAATTTAATTAATTAAATCACAATAGTTTTATCTTTAATAATATTAAATTAATAGATATTTTACAGTTTAATATTTGAAAACTTGATATTACAGATATGTTTAAGAATAAAAATATTCTGCTTGATATAAAATTGTTCACGTAATACAATGAAATATTATCGTTCTGTTTGAGTTAATGAAAATATTTTTATATTAAGTATTATCATGATACTAAAACGGCATTATGACACAATGAGTAACGTTGATTTATTCTGCCATATACATTTACATATAATATATTTTCTTCAATCATTAAAACACACACACACACACACACACACACACACACACACACACACACACACACACACACACGCACGCACGCACGCACGCACGCACGCACGCACGCACGCACGCACGCGCGCGCGCACG
>NW_012130094.1:67079-88163 GCF_000143395.1 Atta cephalotes | reverse complement strand
ATATATATATATATATGAATGGATATTTTTTGTTACTTGAAAATAATACATTTTTATCTTTAAGTTTAAATAATAATCATATACATACAATAATTTTTAAATAATAATCACATAAAACGCATTATCAATCATTTTGTATTTGAATTTTTTCTTTTTAACATAGATAAAAAAATGCAATTTTCTATAATATTTATTGAGTGTGCGCGTAATGTATTTAATTAATTTTTGTTGTTTTAATGTAAAAGAAAAAATAACCTTTGTCTCTGTGAAATATAGATCATGTACAACATTTTACCTTTTGCATAATATAAATTTTACATATTTTTAACTGCTAATTGTATTATATTGCTCTGAAAAGATATTTTTCTTCCATAATGTAGTATCGATTTGAATTGATAATGTACAGAGAACAATTTTATTTAGCAGTAGCCATTTAAAGATTGGCTTTTCACCTTTTTCATCTTCAATCTCCCTGAAAATAATATTAGTTAATGTTATTTCTTTTTACAATATTTTATTTTATTCTTGACTGTATCAGATGTTCTATTTAAAATTTCTTTCTTCTTAAATTTCCTTTAATGGAAATTATTGCATTTATTATTTTATTACTCTTATTAGTTACAAAATTGGATATCGATGATATTTAATAGATATCGAAAGTTTAAATTTTATTTTTTTTATTGTATTACTGTACTTCTAATATTTTTTTTAAATTTTGTTTATAAATTTTTATTTTTATTTATTAAGTGTGCGCAAATGTTTAACTAACTTTTATTGTTCGAGTATAAAAGAAAGAATAGAATTTGTCTGTGAAATACATAATATTTTTTGTATTATATAAATTTTACACAGGCAGATTTTTAAGTTTAATTTTTTATTTGCCATATTTATTAGTAAAGTAAAAATATTTAAAGTAAAAAAATATCTAAATATTAAAATATTTCTTATTAATCTAGAATGTTTATCTATAATATATATGAAATGTTTTTACAAGTAATTATTTATAAATCTTAAGCTTTCTTTAATTTAGTACGTATAATATTATATTATTAATAATTTAATAAATAAAGGATCAGATTCTGTATATGTGAATATAATTTCTGATGGAAAGGTAGGTATGGTAACTGCTATTCCATTAAATATCCGAAATTACGTCGATTTTATCGAACTGTAGCCGATCGGGCTTTCATTCATTGTCATTCGCGACACGTTAGTTATTTTTATGACTGACGGCAACAACGGCCGTTTAATTCCACGACAGTAAAGTATTGTAGCAGTCGCCGTAAAACGGAATAATCGTGCATCGACAAATACATATCCCGAAAATGGCATAATGGCATTCGATCGTTCCAAATTTACAGTAGCCGTTGGCTGTTGATTATTGACAGTACCTTGGCGGAATATTGTTTTAAACAATCTCTCCCGTCCGGTAATTTGCAGTTTGACACGTCGTTCGTTATTATTATCGGTCCGCTTCATCTTTTCCAACATAGCAAATGTCGACGAAAATCAAACAAGTCTAAATGTTAGTCATTTTCAGTCAATAAGTGTTCAAGAAGGAATAATTGAATCTATTAAATTATTGAATTTACTGAATAATTAAAATTATTAAAAAGTTTAAATTATTAGTCAATAATAATTACCGATAATATTAAAATAAATTTTGCCAAATTTTATTTCTATTAATTCTAACTATGAGTTTCATAATTTCAATATACGAAATATTGAAAAATTTATACTCTTTTTATTTGTTAAGTTCATTAAAATTTGTATTTATGTTTTCGAATTTAGATATTTTTATTAAATATTTTGTTAGTTGCTTTCAGTCAATACACGAAGTGTATTCAATATATACATGAAGGAAAAATTTTAGTATATTTACGTTGCATATCTGTTATATAAAAAATTATATAATCATTAGGATTGGATAGTGATTAGTTAAAATGTTAAAAGTTAAAAAAAGTTAAAAAGTTAATAACTTTTAACTTAGTTAATTTTAAATGCATTAATTTTTAACTTAATTTAGTTGCTTTTAAATTTTAATTTATTAACTTCTTTTAAATGAAAAATTTTTCTATCTTTCTTAATCTTAATATTTTTTTCTTTCTAAAGTCAAACATTAGACAATTAATTTAAAAAAAGTTCAATGATTTTATAATGAGAGATCTATAATAAGAGCCACACTATAGCTAGTTTTTATTGACTCGCTAGGTTTTGTCAATTCCCGCTTATATTTAAATCACATTAATTTTAGATATCATAAACGTTATTTCAGCAACATAAATATGAAATGAGCCTTAGATGAAGAATTGTAGAACAGTATGTCCATCCATTTTCTAAATTTTTACGTATATTTTTTGTAACAAATAGTCTAGTCGATGTAGTCGTAAATATGCATGAGCATTTCGTTTCAGAAGTTAAAGAAAGTTAAATACAGATTAAAGAAAGAAAAATAATGCAAACATATACCCTTCTCTCTTGCAAGATTTTAACAAAAACGCCTTACATAGTGTGATTCTTATTATATATAAGTAACTTACATTGTGAATATAAAATTAAATTTACCTAATAATTTATATTTGTAAATGTTATTTAAAGTAATCTCATTTTAAGAAAAATTAGGACATTCTAATTTCAAAAATAATTTTTTTCAAAATTAACTTTTTGTAAACTGAAGTTAATTCAATCTTAACTTAACTTTTATTAAGTTAATTCTTTATTTTTTCAACTTTTAACTTAATTTTATTAATTTTATAAGCCGTTAACTTTAATTTAATTTAGTTTAAAAAAATATTAACTTGCTCAAGCCTGATAATAATATTTTATATATAATAGTATTATATATAAAAGTACTATATATAATATTTTTTTATATAGCTTATTGCGAGTATATATCTACATATTTGATATTTTTAAAGATGTAGATTGAGATTTTTATAAGTTAAAATTTGATTCAAATTTTGAAAGTTAAATGGATTTCCATTAGGTGTTTGATAATGCCTTTAGATTTGATTCTGTGCAATCAGTTTTATTTTCGACAATAAAAACCGCAGATTTTTTTTATTCTATTGATATCAATTTCATCATATTAGTTTTGATATTTTTGAACTCTTAAAAAATTATGATCATGTGACATTTTACAATAGAAAAAAATGTCACTTTTGGTTTTTAAAATATTCATATGGAAAGAATAATTTTGCTAAAGAAAAAAAAAAAAAACTAAATATTTAGCTAAATACAGATTTGAAAATAATTCGATTGAAAATCGATCAAAAAATAACTGTATGAGTTACTCAAATTGATTGCTAAAATTTTTTGAAGCATTGTCATCCCATTTGAGCGTCTTATAAATTATTCAATGGTTATCAAAATTATTTTCTGTATCTATATGCTAAACTTAATTTTAAATATTTCAGCAAAATTATTCTTTCCGTATACGTTAAATGCGTGATTAAATATTCTTGTCAATAAAAATACGAAGATTCCAATTATACATATTATTACATATTTCGAAATTTTGAATACGAACATTCCTACATGTTTATATTTTTCTTGGTATTTCGCATATATTTGAAAGCGTGAAATATGTATTCAGAACGAAGCTTCATAAATATGTAAACACAGTTGATCAACATTTCTTGTTTAAGAAAACCTATAGAATACAATAGAAAAATTCCAAGTTTTATGTAATTTGTTTCAGATCTTTCTTCTATTAAAAATTTATTATATATTTATTACATTGATTTTCAATAATTTATTACATGCGCATATACCATCACAAAAATAAGTATTATGGAAATATGTATATGAAATAAATATGTAATAAGTTTCTATAATTTTAATACATCTTTCGAGACTCACAGAAATAATTATTATTAACTTTCAACTACAGTTATGAAAGTTGAGTTCTAAAATTTAAGTTCTAAAGTGTCTGTTTGAAGCACAGAATGCAAGTTAATATTCGATTTAAATGGCGATTGATAGAGGAAGTTTTTTAAAGTTTTTTTTATCTGCAATTTATAATCTCTTAACAGTCATAATAATAATCGTACAGGTTTTATAGCCGTTTAAAATTTTCGTTTTAAGTCCAAACGTTGCTGCAGTCGAGGTTGAATAGAAACAATAAAAAATTATCTAGTATAAATTTAAATAATTCAATTATGTAAAAACATTCTCAAATCATCATCAAAGTTATAAGTAATAAAAAGGGATACTTCTTTTTTTTCTCTTTTTATCTCTTTTTCTCTCTACATTTTTTGTTCTGATATATTTATGAAGAGAAATCTATCAATATTTTCTGTTCACATACGTACACAACGATTTACTTGGAGCATGAAGTAGTTCCCGATCAATCGTTATCGATCACATGTGAACGGTGGCTTCGTAGTCTCGGAAAGAGGCTGACCTAGGAAAATGTTTGTTTAAAAACCATATTTCTCCGTTCGCCGCCAATGAAACCGCAGGTGCGGGCGCAGAATCCCATAGATTTTTCTTCTTCGTACGAAGCGACTTGCCGCTCTCGCGGTTTTGCTCGATACCATATTTTATCAAACTGTCTTCCTTCGATCCTATATCAAGTCAGTTTTTTTTTGTTTGTCCTTATTTTATCATTTGGGTATAACTTTATACTTCAATATAGTTTTGCAATGATTCTACTAACAATAAACAATACATTCTAAGAGAGTAATGCCAATATATAATTCACTGTTTTATCAAACAAAATACAAAACAAAATTATTTAATTTTGTTCTCGATTATTTGTTAAATGCGATGAAGTTATTTTACATTAAGTTTTATATCTAAATTCATAAAGAAAATTGTAATCATATATTATATAATTACAATTTATAAAAAAAATTGTATAAGTATATCAATATGATTCAATAAAAGAGACAAGTAGGTAGATTTTATTGCAATCAATAGAAATAAATACACATATTGACATCCATCAATTCTATTGGTCCACAAGACATAATCTATCAATTTTATTGGTGACATGTCAGTTTAAGTTTACGTTCTTCGCGATGGGCATTTATTTCCGATTCGAAAGCGATTTGTCGATTTCTGTTCAAACTTTATATTCTCTTTCTACCATATTTGTTGAAAACGGTTTAATTAAATTCAATAATTTATATAAAATTTTACTGTAAAGAGAGAGAATTACAATTATTACAAGGAGTTAATTATCTAATAATTTTAACTTAATCAAGTAAATATTGTAAACAATATATATTAAAATAAATATTAAAATAAAATAAGATAAATAAATTTCAGATAAACAAAAATAACAAACGCAAGGTAGAATGGAAATGAAGAGTGATCAAAGGGAAAAAGAAAATAAAAAAGGTAACGTAACAAAGTGGCAAAAATGTAGAACGAAAATGGGATATAAAACGGTAGTGTAATCTGGCTGGTGGGTGCATGGTGCTTTGGAACGGGAAAAAGAGCAGTGTAAAAACTAGATAAAGGGTGATTCGCCCTTCGCCATCCTTTTTTCGCTTTTCTCCCGTTTTCTTCAAGTTTTCTGCAAGTGGTGGTTAGATCGCGTTTGTATCAATCAAGAGACGTGAAAAATGATTTCGGGGAGTGCTGGCGCACGCGACGTTTTAAACGGTGATTCATAGGACATCACGCGGGGGCGGTAAAAAGGGGACGAAAAGGGAAGAGAGGAATAAGAAGGGGAATACGCGTAAAAGCAGTCGATACGCCGATCCGACGTGTATTAATCGGATTTGCGTCGTCGCGTATTTTCATGTGCGCTCGCCGCGCATGCCATTTTTCATTCGGCCGCTGAGCTGATGAAAATGTTGTTCGCTTTTCTCCCATTTTCCGGTGGTGATAACGACTCGGCGTGCCACCGGATGGAATATTACCACGGCATGTAGTATGAAAAAAAAACGAACCTTTAACCTGTTAATGGCTAACGTTCCATTTTTAGAACAAAGGTTTTGTGAGTATTAAACTGATTTTAATAATAAACGTTTTCTCCTTAAAAAGTCTTCGTATTTAATTATCAGAAATATATTAAATATTTATAGGCATTTTAAAAAAGGATCATGTATATTATTATTTTATTCGTTGCCGCGTATTTTACTTAGGAATCCATAGAGGTGAAAGGTAACCGGCTAAATCTAGAAAATCCTGTATTTTCTGTCGCTGACTGCATTCTCCAGCGCATTCCAGTATGTCTTCTCAAGTTACAGGATAAATCTTATCTTGAACTTTTTAATTTTTTTGTACCTTTGAATTGAACTAGACACTAGACTTTCGATCGCCTTCTGCGTTTTTTATTTCACCCCTTGCAAATTTCTCATCTTAGATTTCTCATTCTCTAGATTCAATTTGTGTGGCGTATCGGATTTTTTTTTCATTTCTATTTCTTAAAGCCGTTTTGCATAACGATGAAAACAAGAAGATTTTTTCAGAGAAATTCAACAGGCAGTCTAACATAGGTCTACAAATTTTTGTTAAATTTCTTTCTTTTCTTAATTATAAGTTTTTTTGAAGTATTAAGTTTTATAAGAACATTGATTTATAATCATATCATGAATATCGTAAATTTTAAGATTCTTAAAAAAATCTGTTGTGATTTTTTTTAGAAAAATACCTTTAATAAAAACGTAATAATCTCCACTTTCAGTGGGGATGAAAATAAATCTGTGTTGCGGTCTTTACTTAAGCTTCTTAAGCCATAACAAATTGATCAATCATAACTAATTATTCTTCTTACATTCGACTGTGACTTGTCAAGTTTTACGACTTAAGACTTAAAGCTGAAGTAACGGCTTATAATAGAATGTTTATATAAATTTTTTTTTCAAATGTTTTATTTTTGATATATTCAGTCGATACATTTTGCTTATTCCGTATTTCCTATTAAGAGAAAAGTATAATATTACACATATTACATAGAAGTAATGAAATTATTGGGATTTTTTCTACTAAAGAAAACGGATAGTTTCTATTTCAATTTTACAAATTGAAATGGCGTACTTTCTGTCTTCTTGTACTTTTTCAGGCAATGTTGAAATATTAGTACGTAGTAGTAGGGTAATTTCGTCGTAAGATTAAATCCAGTTTCGTGAGTGAAGTTTTGAGTCATGACGAGGAAAAATTCGTCCGATAGGAAACGTATTTCGCAGCATGACAAGAACAGTTTCGGGATAGGCAAATATCCGACCAGCTTACGACAGGAATCTCCCGACGGAGGTCTACCCGACCCTCGCCAGAAACTTTACGGCAGAAATGTGGAAACGCACAGAACTTTGAACTCGTGCGAGCTGATTCGCCTAATACGACATCCAGTTATTTATGTGAGGAAAGATTTTTAGAGAAGATTTTTATATTCTTATTTGAATGATGTTGATAATAGATTTGTGAATAATTTAACAGAATTAAATTCTCGTCTCAAAATATTATATTTTATTTCTCGATGAATAAAAAAATATCTAAAGGAATATAAAATAAAATGGTAATTACAAAAAAATAAAATAAATTCCATTATGATTTACAAAGAGTATTTTAATTGTTAAATTATAAACTATTACCTAATGTTATTTTTTTAGGTAGTTAAAAGTAGGGCAGTAATGAAAAAGTTTTTAACTTTATTTAATTGTAATAAAATTATTATTTATTTTTAATTTTATAGTTTTAAAGTTATATTATAATTCTAACATTATTTATATATTTTTTTATGTTTATGTCGTATTTTATATTTTTATTTATTTTTTATTTTTTATGTGTTTTCATTTATATTATTATTATTATTATTATTATTATTATTATTATTATTATTATTATTATATTTTGTACCATGATTATTATATGCATATATAATTTTATTTAAAAATTATTTTTTACTAACAATTTTTGTTGTTTCCTTATTTCTCTTTTTTCTATTTTCTCTCTCTCTCTCTCTCTCTCTCTCTCTGTCTCTCTCTGTCCCTCCCTCTCCCTTCCTCTCTCTTTGTACAACATTACTTGAAACCATATTCGCGAATGCACAGCAAACAAATGAAGACGATATATTATGCATGTTACTATGAAAACGTGACTTCTGCGCAGTTAAATTTTGTGAGAAAAACTATGATGTTTTTCAGTGCACCAATGTCTTTCTACATCTACATGCATCTACATGCACGTATCAATTTTCTATGTAATTCTCAAATATAACTGACTGTAGATAGAAGAGCGGAAGCTACTTTCGAGTGCTCTAGAAAGAGAGAGAAAGAGAGAGTGTGAGACGAGAAAGAGGGGGCGGAAAGAGAAGTTCATTTGCATCGAAATCGCGAATTATGAATCGCAAGGAAATTTTAATTAACTTTGAAGTCGAAAACGAGATACCTTCGGCGCTATAACCGAGGGAATTTATCGGCGCGTGCGATTCGATACGACGCCCGTAATGGGAATAATCGATTTACTTCATCATGCGATAGAGCGAATTATGCATATCATGATTTCACCAATTTACGAGCGTGGACTTTCTTTAAATGCATTTGCTTACAAGCAAAAACTCAAAGCATTCATCCTTTAATTATTAATTTAATTAATTAAGACAGCTGATTTAATCGATATTAATAGAATTCTTTATATATAAAATAGAAAATTAATGAGAATTGTAATAAAAATATAATAAAAATTTTTTTCTAATGCATGAAGAAATAAAATTATAAATAAAGTTAAATATAAATGAAATTGTATACAAAAACTAAGATAAATTGTATTTGTAAATAATTTTAATTTGAAAGGTACAGTACTTCTGAAATAAGTTAAAATTGGAATTTAATTGTCATTAAAATATATTCATTAATTCTTCATTATTAATTAAAAATTATTATTAGTAATTAATTAGTAATTAATATGTAATTATTATAATTTACTAAATGATAACAAGCTAATTGTTATCGATATTTAACCACAACGAATATTCTTTTTATGAAAACACATAAAATGTGATATAATAACAATGTGATTATAATAATAATGAAACAATGTAACTTAAAAGATTGTTGAACTCCATTTAACGAATTAAATAGTAATTCATTACTTACAAAATGAGTAATAAATGTCTAGAATACAAAGACATGATTTTAATGAAATACGTAGTAACAGTTATGAATGCTGAAAATCAAGTAACATCATCAATGTTCTTCTTCGTGAAGCTTCTACTTTCTAGGAGCAAAATTCCGACAGTGCCGCCGTTAACGAGCGAACGTTAATTAAAGATACGAATTTCGTCGCGAAATGCTAATTGCGTTACTCTTTGATACAGCTCGCATTGTGTCCCTTGCGGCCTTCGATCCCATAAGTTCGTTATAGCGTCGTTCTCCCTCAATCGGGAGGGTATGACAGAGGTTTCTTATGAATAGTACGCGACAACGAACTTTCTACCATCGTCTCTTTTTCGGTACCCGGAAGGAATCTGGTGAGTCCTTTGTCGTGGATTTAATCCTGCCAACATTTACACGTTTCTATCTGTGCAGAAACTAACAAAGACGATGATGACGACAACGACAACGACACGACGACGACTTATATAAGAACAACCCTATACATAGTTAGAAATCTCTTGGAGTCAACCTTCTCATTTTCCTTTGCGCCTTTATAGTTGCTTACTTCGCTTTGTAGTTTCATTCCTTTTACAGAGTTTTGACGATTATCCTTGTTTTTGTATCTTTTATTACAAAAATCTTCTGCTTAACGAGTTTGAACAAGTCAGATTATGTAAAACTGTTAAGTTCTTATAAGGAAAAAATATAACTGATATAATAATAGCTAATTATAACTGATAAATCTAACAATTATACAGTGCTATGTTCTAGAAGTGTGATTCATACTATTGTATAGTTCCTCCTATTATTTGTTGTTTAAAGATAATTAGTTTTTGATTACGGTTTGATCATTATATATGCTAGGAGTATATCATGATAAAGTCAATGAGCACATACAATATCTTTAGTCTGAAAGTCCAGCTTTGTGTTTATTCTACAATAATAAAGATTATATCTGTTTTGTACGTTTAAGTTATTCATCAACTTAGTTATCAAGTCAATAGAGATTTATTTTTGTTTCAATATAATCAAAAATGAAAAATTTACAAAATAAATGCAATTTGTTTAGGTAATTGTTTAATCAATTACGCAGTTCAACAAAATATAACTCTTTTTTTTAAATTCGAGAAAAATTATATTCTCTATGATTTCTTTGATGGCTAACAGAATTTTGATTGCCAAGATATTTTATTATTTTAGAATTTTAAAAAGTTATATATAAAAATAATGACGAAACTATTTAAACTAACTTTAACTGTCTTATACTATAGCACATGTTTAACATATTAGAAAAATTTATTCTATTTAAAATTAAATATATTGTTAGAACTTTTTTAATTTTCAGAATTTATCATAAAGATGAAGATTTTATAAAATTTTTGTGATTAAATATTGGATTTATTATATTACAGAATAATTATATAATATTATTGATACGCACTCCTAAAAAAATCTACAAAAAAATTTGTTTTATGTTATTTATTTATTTTTTTATTTTATTTTATGGTTGTAGCTTAAGGTTTTATTCGGGTTGATATCCGAATTTCTCATTTTTTTAATTCATAATTTATGGGAAAAATCTTATCAGAATCACCTGCCATGTATCATAAAACGTGAAAAAGTTTAAAAATGTTATGCAGTGTTATCTACTAAACATTTTTTAATTGTTTATTTAAAGTTAGATAGTTTTAGATCTTTAAATGTGTAAATATAATATTTTTTTTATTTTGAAACAAAATAATTATTACTAATATTAAAATTAAAAAATAATTAGTTCATTGCACATAAATCTTTTGCAATGTACAATGTGATATACATATCTCATTGATGATGATACTACTTATTTAATCTGTCGTTTTGGATATCAGTTATTCAAAAATTATTAATTCACATTTCTCTTCTATATCAATTATTTTATTGATTTGAAATTTGTTAGAGCTTACTGAATCTATATAAAATTATGTTATCTGAATATTAATTTTAATGTTATATATAATGTAATAAATTCAATATTGGATATTGATAGGTCTTAATGATTTAATTTTCTTTCTCTGATATGGTATATAATTGATCTAATAATAATGAAAATTTAATTTTCTATAAATTAATTCTCTATAAATAGTAATACTTTTCTGTGAAATTTTTTTTTTATTGAATTATGACCTTAAGAAGTAATATTAATTTTAAATTGATCGAGAAATCTATAAAAAGAGAAAAAGATAATGTAATATATATTTTTTATTTAAAAAAAATATTAAATATTCTCTCTAAAATATTTTAAATAATTTTTTGTCTAATAATTACTCGCCAGTTTATATATAATAAATATACTCGCGATCGATGATTAAATGTACTATAGATCAGAAGGACCATCATAATGAGATAAGCTCGCGTTTGTTCGATCTGTATAAGTGTATGACACTCGAATTCAGCCACGAGGCCGGCACCATATGGCCACCGCCGGTTCTCCTTTTGACATCTGTGTTGGCGCAACAATGGTTTGGAGCAGTGGACCACGAGTGCTCGCGGCTACTTGACTTTTGTAATACAGTTACGGCCTCTCTCATGCATCTTCCTTTTCTCTCTCTTGCTGTTACCTCATCTTTCCTTGTCTAAGTGCCAATTCAAGTTAGATCCCATTTCGGTCGAGTGAATGTTTGATTTGAGCACCATTCAGCTCCTCGTTTCCATCTTGTTCACAAGAATGATTGTCATATTAATTCAATTTGGCATTAATTAAACAGTCCGCTTGATTCAATCTGTGTTATTTAAGGTGTTATTTATTCAGAAATATTGAAACACTTATGTTTCTTATGAATTTTTTTTCATTGTCAATTTTATGTTTATTAAATTATTATGAAATCTAATTTTAATTTATGGAATATCGCCGTTATAATGTCTAACTATTGAAGTAAGTTTGCGGAGAAAGTGGTGAAATAGTTAGTTATATCATAGAGTAGTTTCAAACAGATAAAAATAGGTTACATATTTGAAGTATTTGCATAACAAATTTTGAATTCTTTTAAAAAATCGGTTACTTATGAATGTGCAATGTCTTAGATATTTGAATTTTTCTCTAGCTCCAAATATTGCCGATTCAAACAGCTGTGGTTGGTCACGTTAAGCAACGGCTGTCCGAAGGAAGTTCGAAATTCAGAGTTGTCGGGAATTCTACATAGATCCGGTATTTGAAGGCATATAGGCGCGCGCGCGCACTCCTAGGGTTGCAACTTGGCGTCGAAATTTCTCTCGCGCCGCCGAGAGATCGATCGTACTATTCGGCCACTTTCCCGTTAGATGTTATATCGTTAGACCTCTCTGCAAAATTACTAGCAAACTCGCAACATCGAATTACTACCGGGCGAATTCCGTCAAAACTTAACGGGCCAACCGAAATCGAATATCTAAGTCGGTACGCGATTTCGCAACTTCGAGCTTTAAGACTATAAGAGGCGAATACCTAATGTTTATACTGTAAATTATTGTGCAAATTATTTCATTTGATGCGATATATAATAATAATATTAATTTTATACATACATATATACATATATATATATATATATATATATATATATATATATATATGTATACAGAGAAATAGAAAGTAGTTATTTTTTAAAAATAACAAGTTACAATTACTCGTTACCGAGTAGAAAAAGTAATAAGTTACCGTTATTAGTTACTGATTTTTAAAAGTAACTCGTTACAATTACCATTACCTAAAAAAGTAATTTTTCATTGCTTTTCCGTTAATTTTTTAAAATCGACTATCATCAAGCAGCGAACAAGTGTCTAAGGACTTTTCAGTCTCAAGCGCTATGAATGGCTTGCATCCAATCGTGTGCAATGTAACGATAAAAATAACTGAAATAAAGTTTATTACCAAAAAAATGTAACTACCTTACGAGTTAAGTTATTAAAAAAAATGTAATACTAAAAGAAAAGATTTTTGCAGCAATTTAGATGATAAAATATGGCATAGCATTTTTATAATTGGCTGCAGCAGCCAATTAAAAATGTTATGCTATATTTTATCTTCTAAATTGCTGCAGCAGCCAATCTTTTCTTTCAATGTACAGTTACCAAAAAAAAGTATGCAGTTATCAGTAAAGTTATCAAAAAAGTAACTTGTAACTGTAATTTCTGTTAAAAGTTAAAAATAAAAGTTAAATGTTAAAGTCTACAAGTAAAAATTTTGATTCATTTCATACTGTTGGCGATGTATATCACTAAAATAATGTATAAGCTGGCTAAAAATTATTAAAATTTTAGAAAGCGCAAATATTTTATCTTTATAAAATATTATTAATTATTAATTATATTTTTATAAACTTTCTGTTCGACTTATTTATACGCAAGTTAATCATTCTTTTCTCAGTTATATCATTGTTTTGTTATGTCATTGTTTTGAGGAAATTATATCTCTATATGCTTGTAAAGAATACGTTCTACAATACATACATTTCATAGAATATATTTCTTTATATATTTATATGAGTCTACAGAAACTAAATTACAGTTAACATATATATATATTGCAAGAATATTTGATTGATGTAAATAGTTTATCCTATTTGTTAAACAAAGATGAAAATGTGCAATATGTGCAATATGTGCATGTAAGTGGAAGTACACATGTGCCGAATCCCTCTTCCTATAATCTTGCAATCCTATTGAATGAGCCAAAAGCATCTTGCACAGTTCTATATGTTTATGCCGTCGATCACGTGCAAAAAGACGAGTCTTTGCATGCGATCCGATTTCGTTTCAAGACGAAATTTGTTTGGAGATGCGGAAGAGCTCTTCTCGGTTTAAGCTGGAGATTTTTATATTAGGTATAATAAAAAGAAATCCATTATTTTTGCATGAAATTAAATGGAAAAATAATGGATTTCTTTTTACTACACCTAATATTATAGTTAACGAGCCGCTAATATTTCCTACGAATTACGTCAAGGAAATGTTAATTCTGTACTTGATGCATTTATATTACAATTTGATATAGATACATTAAAGATTGTATTACAAATTAATAATGTACTATAGATTTAATTAGGTACATAAATGTTTTAATACTTCCGGAATTTATAAGGATTATTAGGTATTCCTGGTTGAACGCATAATGCTTAGATATTCGTTATGCCATGAACTTTGTCTGACAGTTTAGCATATGAAAAGTTATTAAGTGTATGAAAGATTGAACATGCATAAGATTAAAGATAAATAGCAGAAAATAACTAATTAATAGAAAATGTATTTCTGTATTTGAAATAGTTAATGTAGGTTGTAATTAATAGTAATAGTCATAATGAATGAAATCAAACATAATATATTTGCCCAACTAATAAAAAAATAGCTATCTTCAATGTGTAAAGGCATTAATAAATGTTAATGTGGAGATAGTTTATCTTTTTTAGCTTTTTAGTAAAAAAGATGATAATAATCATAATAATGTCACACCAGATAAGAAAAGGAAAGCGTGAATGCTATATTGTACATGACAGGGTGCCGAATAGAATATCGGTCGATGATGGTTGAATCGAGACGTGTGTTATTTCACTCGTAATAACTTTACGGCACCTTTGAAGAATTTTTGTTGTTTGCGGATGAAGAAGGTAGATGCGAGAATTCTCAAGAAAAGTTGGCGTACTTGCGCAGAAAGAGTAGAGCGAATTGGAAATACAAGCGGGAACAGGAAGTCACGACGTCTCGGGTACTAAAGAATAAAGAGTAGTTTGGGGGAGGAGAAAAAGGGGAGCGAGATTTATAAACCTGTATCATCGAGGATTAAGCTCGTTCCACATAGTGTAGACGTGCAGCGAGCTGGAAAGGACGGCATGAGAGCGAATTGGACTTTAATGAGCGCCTTTAATCTATAATCTATCTTAATTCAAACACGAAAATTATACAATATGTTGCCGAAGTTATAACATTGACCATGAATTAACCAACATTATTAATTGGCTAGTAAAAAGTTGTTTTTACTTTGTATATAGTAATGAATTTTATTATATTAGATGTAAGCAGAAGTTTTAATCTCTTTTTTTAACGTTCTGATATAGTTATTTTTAATTTAAATAATTTATCGCCTTTTCATGTATGAAACTGATATCAAATTATTCGAAAAGTCATACTTTATAATTTAATAATGCACATAATCTTACAAAATAATAGTAAACATAATGAACGACAAAACCTTTAGATATTTTTGACATTACATTCAGTATGAGCTTCGGCAAGAAAAAACATTGCTAAAGCATGTCAATTTGTTCTATTCTTGGCGAAGTACCGTATCTCACATATAAATATTAAATCGTTTTAAAGACAGTAATTTTGACGTGAAGGTTTTTTTCTAAGTGTTTCTGATGAGATATGAAAGATGTGCTTAAAAGTACTCTTTAAATCAGATTAAACTATTAATATCAATGCTATTTTTGTCACCAATTATCGTCATCAATTAAAAATTAAATGATTTGGCCGGAAAAACAGAAGAAAAGTACTTACATTATCACATGTAAATAAAATTAGAAAATTTAAAAAACTAAAATTTCTGCAGATACCTAATATTTTGAAAAATTAAAATGATTTATACAAAAAGGAATATAAAAATTTTCTAAAAATTACGATATTGTTCAAAAACTACATTAAAAACAAAATAATTACAAATGCTGGATCGTGGCATATGGCGGCATATACATTATTTATAGAGATTATAATTTATGCATTGCAAAAACGTCAAGTCTCTTTGCTGAGTCAACGATTCTTTGTTCAATTTGATCAGAAATTTAGACCATACTAGATGTCGATTCCATCGAATTTCTGTCATGTTCATCGTAAAAGGGCGGGGCAATGTGCCGAACTCGTAATCCGGTAGTGATGTCGACGTCGTCGGACAACGCTTCGTGGAGGGTATCGCTTCTGGAAGGCTACCGCGAGAACAAATTGCAGAATGGGAGTATGTAGGAGAGAGCATGCAACCTAAATTCTCACCGAAGACCGGGACTTCCGGGTATTTGCATGCAACACATACGTACGGTTATCGCAAAATTGCTGTCACAAGGCGAGTCACGCGGAGCCCAATCCGAAATCTTGTATGTACAATTCGCATCAAAAATGCTATACAAAATGTTCCATAACTTATAAACCGAAGAAATATGTTTCCGAGATCAGTTTCAGTTGATTAGTTTGATACATAATCAGCATAGATCTGCTTTATAATTATTATTTCAAATCTTATTTAAATCGTATTTTCTATGTATTATCACGGATGAACATTTGTAATAATTTATGTGATTAGGTTTGTGGTTTTTTTTTACGCTTTATATTCATAATTATTGATGACTTTTTTGTTATTAATTATAAAATGTTGCAATGAATTTTTAAATAAATTTTAAATGCTTACAGCTAAGTTATTAAATTGAACTTAATAAAATATTTTCTACTTGAATTGATCTTAGGAAACATATTCTATTGTACACAAAACATTACACATATATGTGCTCCTTAGTTTGCATACAAAATATGTATATTTTTTTAGAAATTAGTTAACTAAGTTTACACTGAGTAACAAATTTAGATTTCTTGTCTGCTTTTTGAATAGAGTTAGGTAATTTTATAGCTGAAAATATAATATATATTTTATAGCTAAGATATTTTATAGCTTAAAATTTATGGATGTCCTCATAAATTGCAAGATCCAAATAAATATATGAAATCTATAAGGCATTGTATATTTCTCTGTTAAGTTTTATTCTCTAATCTCCAACTAAAAAAAATTTAGGACTACATGTACACAGAAAAAAATGTTTGATTGAATTAACTAGAATTCTGATGGAAAATGAATGATTACAAAATTCTAGTTAAATTTATAAAAAAAAACATTTAATAATCTTTAATTAAATGTATGGTTGATAACTCTACAGAATATAAATAGAAGAGCATTTAAATGAATAAGTGAAAATGAAACGAAATGAAGATAAATGAATACGAAATATGGTTTTATTCGGAAAGTGAGAAAAATGAGAAAAAGATCTTGAACGCGAACGAAAAGCGTATTCAAGTATTACAAGTAGCTAGACTATAAATTCTCGATCAGCTTGACACGGTGCTGCCGCTATATTTCGGTATTGTAGAACATAGATCGCGCGAATATATTAAGCAGGCCGTACACGCGAAAATCGTGTTAACCATCGCGCGATAAATTCCAGTAGCGGGCGCGGCGGGCGATCGGGGGTGTAACAGAGTGGCTGTACGATTATAAATTACCAACTCGCCGACGATCTCTTTCTGCTAACGAATCGCGCGTAATTTGCTCCACCCGCCTGTGTGCCAAGCGGTGTTGATACTTCTGAATAATGCAACTTGCATCGACTTGAGAGGAACAGAAACGTAATAGTGCTGTTTAGAGGAATCTGAATTACTGAGAAAATTTGTCTAACAATAAATGATGAATATTGGAATACATTTATATAGTACCACATTGGTGATATTATTACACTGTTAAATTTGACTTTTTTACTTTTGATATGTGAAGTATTATTTTCTCGAATATTTTTAACCACTGGACTAATTCTGAATAATGCAACTTGTATTGACTTGAGAAAATTGAAAACGTAATAATGCTGTTTGAAGGGACCTGAATTACTGAAAAAATGTGTCTAACAATAAGTTATATTTGAATACATTTACGTTTTATATTGATGTCTATGATATTATTACATTGTTCAATTTGATCTTTTTATCTTTGGCATTTGTGTGCGATGACACTTCTCGAACATTTTTAGCCACTGATTTGAATCTGTGTGCTCAGAAAAATTTTATTACTTCACATTTCCGAGTAAATTGGAATAATATTGATGAAAAATGACGATATTGGTTATATTAAAAATGATCTTGATTAAGGAAATTTTATTTTGCCAATTTTATCTACACTATCTTAAATTACTATTTGTTTGCCTTTAAAATAAGTTTTTTTGTTTCTGAACGATTTTTTATGATCAAATTACATGAGTTTGAAGTTATCACCATTTGACGTTTATTTGAAGTTGGGAAAGATTTGTGATATGGCGGAATAATAAAAATAAAACAAAAATAAAAAACAACAAAAAGCAAAATAATAATAAATTCTCGGAAATGTAATGTGATAGATAAATTCTAAGGACAGCATTTGTTTTTAGCATAAAAAAATATTTCAGAAATGATATTTCACAAGCCAAAGATAACGAACATTGTCATTAATTATAATTCCTCGCTATTCTTTGTTTCATTATTTTATTTAAATAATATAGATAAAATGTTGTATATTGGAAATCTTATACTTCTTTAATTAAATTGAAAAGAAAAATGTCACATCGCTATAATTATTTCGTAGTTCTTTTTCTTTATTTAACTACAGTATAAAAAGTAAATGGTTCATAATAAATGAAAAAAATTATAAAGAGCTGGGATACTTTATCTTAAAGATTAAATGCAATTCCGAATGGTTTGCAAAACGGATGACGAAAACTACGATTTGTCATGCTTTCAACATCGTTCCACTTGGATGTGCCTCGTACATTTAACACGTTTAACAAGAGAATTAAGTAAGACGTTATGCGACAGCGTGAGAGCCGGGGGATATACGGGTGAACTCATTTATCGTCGTCATCATGTCGTTACGTTGATCCTGGCGTGTCGAATTCTTTCACGATGTACAAGCTGACTGGAACGAAAATTGATTCGTTCCGTTTAGTTTCGAGTTTTAAAAATCTAGATCAGCAGTTTCCTAAGTGGAGGATTACCTATAGGGAGGCGATAAGCGCCAGGGAAGTGGCAGAAAATATCGTTAAAACAAATTTATCAGTTTTATTGAATAAATTAAAATTTTTCTATATTATACATATTTATTACTATCGATTAATATAAATATTATTTAATATAAATATTATTTAATATAAATATTATTTTGCATTTTATTTCGTACAGAATTGCTGGTTAAACTGTCTCTTAAAGGTCTATCCGTAGAGATGGTAAGGGTAATTTAAGAGGCTAGGTTCTGGTACTGTCGCGCGTGATTCCAATATTTGCGTCGTACTCGTCGGACTTTGGCCCGACGGGTATTGTAAGTCAATCTCGTCGAGAGTTCAATCTATCTTACGACAAGATGTCGATCGATGTCTGAAATCAGAATTCTGCGGAGCTCGTGATGTACGGCGTCTCTTCGAGGAGGGCCTCGTGATCAAATAGCCGCAAGATTAAACTTGTATCGTGATTTAACTTACTATCACGTGATACTGCTTTCTGACAAATTGTATCGATTTGCTCGAGATATTTATTTGCACCAGAAAATTATTATAGAAGAAGATAAAACAATTTTATAACGTTTTAACAAAATTTATATAGAAGAAGATAAAAATATTCTTATTTCACACATTGTAAAAAGGGATTGATTAATACATTTAAATAATTCAAAATAATACATATTAAAACGAATTAAATTTAATTGCGTAAAATAATACGTAAATTAACATATACTTTATACATCTATGTGTAATAATATATATATATATATATATATATATATATATATATATGTGTAAAATTTAATCTACTTTATTGTATAACATTTAATAAATATTTTAATAAATATTTTAGCAATTTATTACATTGAATTTAATTTAGTCTTAATATACATTGCAGGAAATTCGATATTCTAGAATGTAATGACTACGTCTCAAGTTTGCTTCATATCCACGTACGGTTTTCATATTTACATTTCGCTTACACAGATGGTGCATTAACCCTCGCCACATGAATTATGAGAGCATCATCTCTTCCACGCGACCACAAATTAGTTTCAATTACCGTCGAGAACAGGCTTTGATATGATAACAACCAAAGCGAGTCATCGTAGTGATGCATCAAGTTACTTTTCTAAATTTCAGAAAAAAAGCATATAAACGTCAACATACTTTTTAAAAAGAATTATGTATTTAAAAAAATGATAATTTTTCGTTAAAATTTTTATTTAATTGTAAAAATAAATAAAAAGAAACAGTTATGTACGGTTACGAGAAAAAATTACAGTATAGCACGAATTTAAAAATATTAATAATTTAACTCTACATAGCAAGATAAGTAATAGGTAAAAATAATTGATAAAAAAATGTAACCTTAATAAAAATAGTTTAATATATCAAACTGTAAAAGGATCAATAAATCCGTATAAATATAAGTACTTTCAGAAATGTATGTCTTTCAGGAACTTTAATGCTAGTAGCTCTAAATAAGACATAAATATCGATGATACTACCTGCACATTGTGAGAAAGCATATCTTTCACAAAATTGATCTTCACCATCAGCATCCAGCGCACGTCGAAACCACTCTCTCATATCCTTCTGAAACACGAAGCATCATCGGGGGTGCGAAACTGCAAAGCGCGAAGTCGGTATCTCTTTCTAGGACATTAACGCGCCGCTCGTGCAAGATGTAAATATCGCAATCATGGGTACAGAGAACTTAACGGGGCGGCTTTCTCGAAATACGGTACGTCGCGCGTGCGGCATCTCGACACGCTCGAACAGTCGGTGCGCTGGAGATTCGCGGACACGCGGAGCAACATAAATGCATTATTCAGAGAGAGGCGCTACGAGACGCGGCACGGGGTGGCAGTGTACACACACTCTACTGCGTTTACGTTACTTCCAGGAGATTAAACTTGCATGCGGCGCGCGAGCGAGCTATGAAGTATAGTCGCAGACGGCATAGCCGACATGCGACTTGCGCTCGGACAATGCACCGGACCGGTTTCGGATGTTGCTTCGCACCCCCTTTTTCATTTCAACTTACCCCCCCATTCTCTCCCAGGGGAGAGAAAGGGCAAATTTCGATTTTATTACGTATCGAGAGCGCGCATGCATTTTATTGGAAAACAAAGGAAATTGTGTACTCATGGAGCTTTTTCGTTTTTACAAAATGAAAAAAATGGAGTAAAAGGATAAATTCAGTGAATATATATATATATATATATATATATATATATATATATATA
>NW_012130094.1:56707-67059 GCF_000143395.1 Atta cephalotes | reverse complement strand
ATATATATATATATATATATATATATATATATATATATATACACACAAAACACGATAAATTTAACGTGTGATAACAAGATGAGTTTACGATAAAAAGTACACAAGAAGGATATGCGACGAGCTGATAATGTCTAAGGAAAGCTTAAACCTAATTATATGAGACGATATAATGTTTACGGTTATCCACGATGTTATCCCTCGCTGTAGTTTCCAATTTCGCATCGGATGTTAAATTTCCACATGTATATTCTGCGAACGTGGTGCAAACGAACTTCGCTTTGTTTCGGAAACCGATACAGCGGCCGGTAGCACAGCACGTCCCCTTTAACCCATTAACCCAAATAATTGGCGATTCGCCAGGATCGACCAGGACGCGCATTCGGGCCTGATGTATTGCTCGAAACCGCGTTAACTTCGCCGCTTAAGACCAATCCTACTCCGCAACAGCAATTCCATTAAGTACAATTGTAAGCGTAAGCGATTATCCGCTCGATCGTTGACATCTTAACGTCGCGCTCGGATATACATAGCACATATTTCGCCCGCAATTTGCAGTCAGCACAGATACTATGTATCTTGATGCATTGCATCATTATGTGTGAAACAGATAGGAAATTTCATTTCGTTTCTTTTTATTAATATCTGTCTTCAATAACGTTGTTTAATATAAAAAAAAACTTTTGAAAATTATTATTTTATATAAATTCTTAATACTGAATATAATTTTGCTCTCGGAAATTTTCCATCACGTCATAGTTTTCAGATATTTCAGATTAAAGTGTGAAGTAGTAAAGAGGGTTATTTTAATATAATTTATCATGCTACAGTTGTGCGGTATATGACGTGTTAAAAAAGTTTTACCCTATTCAAAACTAAGTTAAAACTATCAATCCTTAAAGGAAATTCATTATGAAGATTAAGATTAATAAAATTTTCATAAATAAAGATTAGATCTATTAGGAAGCTTGTTATATTAAAAAACACATGCAATCAAATAAATACACGCAATACGTCAACGTTAAATTCATTGTATACATATATACATATATTGTAATTATTATATATTTTTAATACCAGATTTACATTTAATAATATTCATTTGTTATAAATTTTTGTAAAAATTGGAATTGAAAAATTTTTTAATTTTAATATTTACCGGGCATTTATTTTTTCGCTTTAAATGTTTGTAATTACATATTTGTTGTTTATTATTTGTTAACATTTATTAATTTCACATTTGAGTAATTTATATTTAATCTTCAGTAAAAAAATTGAAAACTCTAAAGTTGAATAAATAATCAGTAAATATAAATGTTAGTAAATTTTAACAAATTATAAACAACAAATAAATAACTGTAAACAATCAGAATGCTATGGCAAAAAAAATATGCGGTAAATATTAAAATTAAAAGGTTTTCTTCAATTTTTGTATTTATGACTTTTTTGAATGATGTAGATGTAGTTAGATTAAATATTTAATGATCACAAAGTCTTACTGTAAGCTTAATCTTTATAACAAATTCCTTTTGAGCATCGAAAAAATTCTACCAGTTCTATATTTAATTTTAAATGGGACAAGGCTTTTCCATCACGTCATATAGCTTGTAGCATGTTAAGCTCTTTATATGTATATACATAGTGTATACATATGTATATGTACATATACGTTAAAATAATCTTTTTTTTCGTGTTAATCTGAAATTTCTTAAAATTGCATCTAATAAAGCATTTAAGAGACTAGAATTGTATATATTTAACATAAAAATAATAATTATTTAAGGAGTATATTATAATAATTTTTTAAAAAGTTACTTTTT
This sequence comes from Atta cephalotes, assembly GCF_000143395.1. Lineage (NCBI taxonomy): Eukaryota > Metazoa > Arthropoda > Insecta > Hymenoptera > Formicidae > Atta > Atta cephalotes. The sequence continues at coordinate 65,242 of NW_012130094.1, read as the reverse complement.
TGCCGTATATTCAAATATTTACATATTTTATTAAAATTTTATACTTAGATTTTATAATATATTCGCGTTATTTTGCAATTATTTCAGGAAAAAATTATATAGAATTAAGATTTTGAATAAAAAAAAATCATGTCAAGTTAAGAATGCATATCGTAAATATGTGTTAGTTTCTATTCAAGAGAATATTGCAGGAGAATCACACCAATTAACTGAGACTCGATCTGAAACGCGAGAGCGACGTTGACGGGGAACGACGAATTCGCGTTTGGAATGATTTATCGTTCATCCGGGTATATCGGGACGTGCTACACGTGCGAGTCACGATTACACGTGTGCGTGGATGTCCGCTACGAATCCATATATATACGGAGAGTCGTTAAACGGATGGTAGTGATGGTGTTTGTGCGCTGGTAAGATGAGGAGCCGGTTTCTCGTCTTGACGTCGCGACGAGGGTTGAGAGAGGGCGGACGTAATAGCGACAGTGATGACGAAGTAATGGAGCCAAGGCTCGCGGAGGATTCATGGAGATCTCATCGTCGGGGCATGCATGAGCTCGATTCCACCCCGGTACCTCAGATCACGAATGCATCAAAGTCGTTTTGCATTCCGGTCGAATCGGATCAATATTCGTTCTTCGTTCACAGGGTGATCTAAAAGAAACAAAGTATTTCAGATATTGCATATAATATTTTTTTTTGCAATGTTAACTTTTATAGATTATCTAGACTGGAATAATGTCTATTTATGTGATGGTGTATTTTATTTAGATATACCGCTTATTTTAGTCACTTATTAAAACGAATATAATTCAAGCTATGCAAATGATTTATTTATCGAATGACTGACATATCGGAGATTGATAAAGCAACAGCTATTTTTTTATTCCGAAGTTAAACGTTTACGTAATTTGATAATTTGATTAATTACATGTAGCTAAATATGTAGCTTCGAAACGTATGTTGTTAGTTGTATAAATATTTTATGTTATGGCGAAACTGACTCTCATTTTGTATTCTGATCAATTTGACAATTGTCGCTGTTTCATCCATAAATAATCAAAAGATCATCTAATTATAAAATTAGATGAATAATTTGTTTACAAAAGGGTTATAGAAAATATACTAGGAGACTTATCTCTCAAGATATGGATATATCTGTAGATATGGAATCACAGACAATATTGTTGAATTCAAGACATAAAATGAATCATCTGGAGAGACAAAGATGAAGAGAGAATAAAAAAATTTTTTAAAGTTAACATAAAAGTTTTATAATATTTTACTATTAAAACAATTTTTTCTTATAAAAATTGTTAAAAAATATTTCTGTTCCTTTAAATATATAGAATTGTAATATATATTATCTAATATACTAAGTGTAGAAAATAAAATAAAAATATATGTAAAATACAATTTTAAGTAAAACTTTAAGCTTAATTAAATAATTTCTTAGTGATAAGTTTTCAAAATTATTTTGTATTATATATAATTTATTAGTAAAAAGTTTAGCTTAATATTTATTTTAGAAAAGTTATAAATGTTTTGTGAAATTTTATATTTATCAGACTAGTTGAGTTAATTAAGAAACTTAGGTTCTCTAAAAAATTTATTAGAATTTATGATCTCTCTTTTTAGAAGTTAAATACCACATTAATATAAGACAAAGTCCTTTTAATATAAGACAAAGTCCTTCTTGCGCAAAGCTGCTTCATTATTTTCTCTCTTTTACTCTATCTCTCTTTCTCTCTATCTCTCTTTCTCTCTTCCGCTCACGAATTAGTAGGATGAATTTTCCTGCAGTGAAAATTTGCCACGAAACCTTAATAAGACTAGTTTCGGAATCCTTTATTCTCTACGGAGTTTGCCCTTCCATTTTCCTTTCTTCATCATCGTCTACTTGCGTTTTTCGACGATGCGATGGATGAATCACCCCTCGACTACCTCGCCTCCGATTCCCCCGAAAACTTCGTTCCGCCTTTAGCAGTGGCGTTCCGGGTATAAGCGTTATTCCCCCAGCTCGTAACTCGATAACTCGATAACTCGCCTGTTATCCGCAAGGTGCCGAGTAAATTTAAGAGGCCGCTTAAAATTCTACGCCTCCCGCCAATGAGGTTCCCTCGAGCCGATATAGATAGAGCTCGACCGATTCGGACCGTTAGTTATCTTACGAAAAGGTTCTTTACAACGCGTATGAGCGAGAATTTTTCCCTCCCCTAACTTATGAGACTAACAGAGATTACTAAAAAATGTTTTGTCATTTATTTCTTTTCTATTTGATTTGTTATGAAATAAACAGTTAAAATATGAAAAAATAAGAAAAAAAAGACGATCTTCGACTAGTCTTATTACTATGTATTGGTGATTATATATATGATTTTATATATATATATATATATATATATATATATATGATGTAATCGCTATATAAAGTTAGTTATAGTTTATTTTGTATTATATTGTCTAATTATTTGGAATTATTTTATTTAAAAATGAAGCGCGCGTGCGCGCGCACACACACACACACACACACACGCGCGCGCGCGCGCGCGCGCACACATTAAGAAGTAATCAATTCGAAACTGAGTGAAATGCGCTTGCGGCTAAGGAAAATACGAATTGTCGAAAAGCAATTCCTTCACAGATCTGACTCGGCAGTCTATAACTCCGCGAGTCGCGCTTGTCGGATTCGATGTAGCGGCAAAGCGATTCCTCGACAAGGAGAGCTAGCGAAAAGAAAACGGCGCCACGACGCTAGTAGACGCTGTAAATCACCGTCGAGGATTTATCGATCGCCGAGATGGCTCGTTCGGATCGTTGTCTCGCGACACTTATACGGGGTGTCTCTTTTATTACAAGTTTTTTCGATCTCGATCAATTTTTCTCAACAAAGATGTCTAGACAGCTTTCTAAATAATTAATGATTGGAAATAAGAGATTTTTTTGGAGAATTCTAAATTTAAGAAAATAATAACGCAATACTTTTTAAAATAAATTTCAAGTCAACGTTTTAATATTGTTTTAATAAAAAAGTTTAATTTGGAATTATTTCATTTTAGTTGCTAAATTTAGGATTTTATTTTTATGTTTAGTAAAGCTTTTTTTGTAAATTTATAAATCAATTTTTTTACTATTTTCTATGAACAATATATTGATAAAACATCCATTTACAGTGCAAACAGCATTATGGATGTACAATTTATTGGAATTAATGTCGATGATAACAATCGAAGAGGTAATCAAATGGAAGAGCCGTACCTGGCATTTATTATAACATTTTAAGATATCAAATTTGAAGGTTCGGTTGATGGCCTGGCTAACGCAATTTAACGTATTGACGCATATTTATATGTGCATGCAATTTCATCAAACCAGCGTTGCACAAGTAAATTGATAGTTGCACGCGATGGAATATAATAATTCATTTCCAAGTCGTATTTAACTTTTATTGAATATCCTGTAACAAGCCTGGACATTAAATGAGAAAGGAAAAGATAATTAAAACAAATTTTTTTTTAACAAAACATTATTTGTATATTATTAAACACACACACGCGTATTTTACACATTTATAAAAATATTTAAAAGAACGTAAAAAATTACAAAGACGTTACTGAAGATAGATATAAATTAAAATTAAATTATGTGAATAAGATATATTAATAACATTCGAATAAGATTACTTCAAAAATGGGACGTAATTTTTGAGTTATTGCATGAATAATTAATAAATATTATTCTATCAGATATCAAAATTGAACTAACTGATTTTTATAAAAAAAATCATCATAATTGTCTCAAAAAGATGATTTCTGAAAAAAAATTGTCAATATCATCACAATTCAAAAAGGGCGATTTTTAAAAGTTTTATGAAACAGAAATGACAAAATAACAATTTTATTATGTTAAGAATATATTCTTTTTATCGATATTATTTGATTACTTCGTAGTTTTTCAAGTTGAAGAATAGTTCTTTCTTCTTTTCTAAATTTAATTTTTTGAGTTGTTATTTTTTTAAATAGAATAATTTAATTAAATAGAGTAATTATAAAGTATAATTTTGCTATACATTGTAACTCATAAAACAAGTCGATAAAATGACACCGATCGAATAATGGTAAAGAGCTTACTATAGAATAACATTGTTTACTTTTTTGATATGAGTCTTCGGCGATTGGAAACTTTACATGTCGCCTCGATATACTTAAATTGATTTAAGAGACATCGGTGGTGAATCGCTCGGTAGTTCTCCATTGGTCGATAATAACGCCTCGAAAAACGCCGAAGGCAATATAATAAATCGAAAATCTACTTGATATAAATGTGTTTGTGTGTTAGCCACGCACACAGACAAACGCATTCGTCCACTCTCAACGACGAAAACGTTTAACTGCATTCCAATAAATAACTTTTATGTGAACTGCGGCGTAGTTTTCTCGCAAAGATTTAAGAACGGTAGTAGTTTAGGAGACAAGTTCTGGGGTGATTCGCTCCGTGAGCTTCCTAATTTTTATTTCCGCCATGATGTCATGGTTTCTCTCACTCTCTTGTGAGCATCCCTTGAACGTCACGGAAGTCGTTACGTGGTTGGGCGAGGGTGACATTTGTGTTCCGTGACGATGACCACGTTTTTTTTTTCTACCATGTTGATTTTGATATACGAGATGTATACTTATTATCACTCCATCGATTATAATAATCGATATTAATAACTGAATGTAATTTTAGTAATAAAAATACGTCAAAATATGTCGTATTTTTTGTGTGAGACAAAAAATTTTTTTTTTCATAAATTTTAAATTAATTCTAACAGAAGAGATTATAATAGTCATTTTTGTTATTCTTATTATATTCTTGTTATTTTCTTTGAAAAATAAAATGTTACGTAAAAAAATGTTTTCTCAAAAAAACACTCTTCCAACAATTCGTTTACCGCGCTTACAGGTTCTCGCGGTATTGTCGAAATGAAAACTTGGCTGTAGTGTAAATAACGCCGCGAGGACGATTGATTGAAGGGAGTGATGGTCAGTTTCGTTTTAGTTTCGCGAATGATGGTTAGATTTCGATAAACGAATCGGGAACGACCGACCGTTTGTCACATGGAGCTGGCTATTTGAGAGAATGTCGCGAATACTTTTTTTTATAGTACTATTGGTTGATTGTAACATTGATTAGAACATTAAAAACATTTAGAAAGACACTAAAAATGTAATGTACCTACATAATTAAGATTTGTCATTATTATTTAAAAAATTAACTTTTATAAATTTTTATTATAAATCACAAATTTTTTAAGGACTACAAATTCTAGCTGTATATTTAATTTTGAATGCAGGAATATCCAAGATATTAAATATAAATTACATAAATAATAACTTTTAATGTGTGTGTTAAAATAATTCTTTTTATAATCTTTTACAATCTTTTTTAAAATTTCTTAAAATTATGACTTGATAAATTATTTTGAAAATTAAATTTATGTATAAAAATTATTAAATGTCTTTTTTGGATTTTAATGAAGCTATTTTTGTTGAATTACGTTATTATTTGACTTTTAGATTCTAAATTTGCAAGAGAATAGTAAAAACCCGATTTTCGTGGTTACGAACGTCGCGCGATTCTACCATTCGATTAATTATTCGCATTCGTAATTTGATATTCCGCGCGCGCGACCCAATATTCGTGCATAGCCGCGAAATAACGACCGAATGGTTTCCAAACGCCGCGAACAATAAACCGGATTAATGTCGCTCCATTCTTGCGGCAATTAATATACTAGTTTTGTCGCAGATATAACACAGAGATGTTAGTAATATGAAAACAATTAGTTAAGAGGTCAATCGTATGGTTGATCGAATATTTCATAATTTTGTCTCAATTATGAAATGGAAATCCAAATATAAATCAATTAGTGATGGCAAAATAGTACAACAGTATCATAGTTAATTGACTAATTCGAAATCGAATTACACAGAAAACAGTTCTAAGAACTCTATTCTTTTTAATCAAAACTTCCGTCGTGCAATTATAAAATACAACAAATTTAAAGCTCTTCGTATCGATTTTGTTTCTGATTGTTATTTAAATATTTAATAAAAGCACTAGATGTGAATAAGGCATTAATTCCGAATCACTTTTTATTTAAATAATTATAGTTATAATTATATTTTCCATTAAATGATACATATCACAAGATTCTTTAGCATTTGTTTTCTGTTTTTCAAGTATCAATTGAATTTAATTTACTAAGAACAGTGCACACATTTTATTAATGTCGTTAATTAATTAAATATGCAAATTAATTGACGCATGTATCTTTAAAAATTCATTCAAAATGTAATATCATAAGAATTACCTTATGGTTTTTATAGTAAGTAAATAGCATTAGATAGAATGGAAAAATCAGATTTCATGGAAAAATCAACGTTATGCTCAGATAAGATTAAATGTGTTCGCGAGTATGATTTAATCACTGTATTGTTACTATACTTTTATTGCATAAATTTATTATAAAAATGTTTATTAACTTGTGCAATTTTAGAAATGATGCCCGAAAAGATTTATTTATTTTAAGTCAAAATAGAATATAAAATAGTATACCTGTTTATGTGCAAAAAATGTTATTATTCATAATTTAAATGTTTTTTATTATTAAATGTTTAATTTTTATTAATTTTTTAAAATTATGATTGATTTTTAACTGTCATTAATTTTAAATAAACTTGAATGTATTAAAATTGCATCATGATCCATTGATCCATAATTAAATCCAATAATTAGATGTGGATCATCAATTATAATTTTATTATATATATTACGATATGTATGCGCAAATCATTTTTATTATTTTTATGGGATATAATAACGCCATCAAAAAGGATAAAGCATTTGGTGAATTGATCCGCAATTAGTACATGGGATTTAATTCTTATTATTTTACTTAATTCAAATTAAAACATGTAAAACGGTAATGAAATGGTATATAATCATCCATAACATAATCTTTATGATTAAACATAATTATTAAATATTTTATTAATTTAATATTGTTTTGGATAAAAATATTTCATGGTTTTCTTTATAAGATTCTTCTAGAGATAATACATTAGAAAATACATTAGAATAGTTTTTAATTATTATTAATTAATAAACTAGTTTAGCTATAATTTTGATTTTAGAAAAGAGAAAAAAAAGAAACCGTATCGCTTATATTTTTTTAATTTTAAATTTAATTTTAATTTTAAAATTAGATTTTGCTTAACTTTTATTTATTACATTTTTTATTAATTCTAGATTTTATTTTTTTCTTTTCCAGATGATTTAATAATTTTATCCAGTAGTGCGTAGAAAATTGATAAATTCTGTGGTGAAGATTGGCGATTTTCGGTAAGTAGTAAAATTTCTATATAATTGTATAAATCAAAGGAATTAAAATGTTTTTAAAAAATAATATAAAATCGAATAAAGAAATACAAAATCATTTTTTTATTTAAACAAGTAATTTAAATTAATAATATGGAGCATAATATTTAAGTAAGAAGGCGAGATTCAAAAACTTATTCAAAAAACGTTATTCATAAATAACTTTTTGTTTAATCTGTTATTTATCAAATGAGATTGAGATTTGCCCTTCTTCCCTTTGACTCCCCCGTCAGACCCCATTATTGTTTTCCGGCTGTGGACATGGCGGAGGAAAAGCAGACGTCTATTCGTGAGAAGCGGACGAAACATTTGGCCGAGGAAATTTAATTTCTAAGCTTTAGCTCTCTGCACTTTCGTTTAGCGCTAATTCTTCGCCCTTTGTAATTCGATAAAAATCGACAGTCCCCTGTCACGCCTTCTCTTAGTCTCTGTATCAGTGAGCAAAAAAATGAAGGCGAAAAGGCGACGATAACGTTCGCCAGTCCCTTTTCTACGCTGATTGGAAATGTTTGTCTCCGAATCGATCTATGATCCAAGTGTGCTCACACCAGCCTCCTTCTATCGTCCATGCCTTCAGCAACTGGAATTTTCCTCGTACCGCGAAAAGCTCTTTCCTACCATGAACGTTTCGATCCTAGGAGCACACATACAGCTTGCCAATTCTCTCTTCCTCTCACTCTTTCATTTATTGGCGGTTTCTGCTGAAAGCCCAAATCGAAGGAAAGAAAAAAGTGGGAGGAGATGAGAAAGAGCACAGAAAGATTACGGATGTTTGAAACTTATTTGTGTAAGGTTCTCAAAAGCCGCAGGCGCGCTATTAATTGAATGAAATGACCATCAATGTCGTCTTCATCCTGACGTTGTTTTTGAATTTTTTTGCATTTCAAGTTTTTATAAACTTCTTTCTCGTTTGTTCTGAGTTCTTGATTTAGTGTACTGCATTCTATTATAAAGAAACTATTCATAAAAGAAAAATTTTTTTTCTATTTATATGTAAGAAAGAAGATAGAAAACGTGATAAATATATATAAAAATTAATTTTTTCTACGTTGTTCTTTTAAAAAAAACTTTCTCTCCTTCTCTCTCTTTCTCTCTCTCTCTCTCTCTCTCTCTCTT
>NW_012130094.1:50959-54282 GCF_000143395.1 Atta cephalotes | reverse complement strand
ACACTACACTACACACACACACACACACACACACACACACACACACACACACACACACACACACACACACACACACACACACACACACACATAAAATATTTACATTTTCCAATTTGTGTATAAATATTTTCCCAAATAGTTATTAATAAAGTTTCACACATTGGAGGATCTGAATTTTAACAAAAATTGTTTTATAAATTAATTTTAGTCTGACAAGTCAAAAAATAAGCACCGTTTGTTTAGATTCCGCTTTACGCGTTTGTGTAGGATAGAATGGAGAAAACATGAAATCCCGATAACAACGATGTCCAATTAGTTAAAAGTTGATCGTATTTATTTTTGCAATACTTTTATCAGAGATATCTTCATTTTTGTTTCGCCAAAATAATATTATTCAAGCCATTTTTTATGTTTAGGTAATTCAATTTCATGGAAATGTATTTGCATTTTTCTTTATTATGTTTTTCAAATTTAAATCATTAATGACTCATTATCCTAAAAAAATATTTAGTATTTTTTCATTTTATAAATATTTACTAATTTTTATAAATATAACAAATGCATGTTCTGTTGTCCGAATTACTTTTATTTTATTTTTTATTGTATTTATATTGTATTTATATTTACACTATTATAATACATAATATTAATTAAATAGAATATAATAAATATAATAAATATAATAAATATAATAAAATCAAGTTAAATAAAATGAAATATATTTATTTTTAAAAGAATAATTTTAACAGACTATTATATTACAAATTTGATATTCTTTCACTAAAGCAGTAAGTGTACAAACGATCCAACGTTGTTGTGTTTTAATTCAAGAACAATCTTATTATATATAAATATAATTTATTAAATTGCAGCTACTAAATCCTTGATGTGAATATTGTGAATTTTATTTAATAATAATATATCCCGATGAATGATTTAAGAACAAAAAGGTTCATATATTTTTCTGATTGACCATAGTCAGCATGCAGATCATAGGAAACGTTTGATCGCTTGTAGAACTGTTCCGAAAGGGAAAAATTGCGGCAGATATTCCAGTCATGCATATACTATGCGCATCGATCGGATTGTGAATAGAAACGCCGTGGCTAAATCGCCAGTCGAGCAAAAATAGCGATCGGGTATGAAATACTTTTGCCATTACTATCGCGCGACATAGACATCGCCAGGTGTATAATAGAGAAAGCAACGAAATATCGGAATACTGGAATGAAACGAGATGTGGAATAAATATTCCACGCGAAGAGTTACAGCTACTGGGCTTGTAATCCCTAACGAACCGAAAATATCCATATTTCCGACCGATCGACAAAGCGTCGAAACGTCGCTTCCTCCATTAGCGAATCGAACCGATCGAATATCGCAAAAGTCGAATACCAGAGACCGACGATTGAAGCGTGAACAACGTTGTCGAAGCCGGAACAACGATGTAATCGACTAGAAGGTAGAATCTCCGTTATCGGAAGCTCCATTATTTGAATGTCCAACTATTTCAATATTCCGTGTTCTGTTATCCGAATGGAATAACTACATGTAGACTATCTTCTTTCCTGTTAAAATATAGGAATTCACACAATATTTATTTTCGATATAAAGATACGTTTTTAGTTTTACTATTTGAAAAAAAAATTAGAATAATTTTAAGCTTTAAAATGATTTTATTATAAAAAAGTAAAAAAATGACATTATGATATTAAGAACATAATGAAAATACGATATATTAAAGATACTAAGAGACTACTCAAGCTGTAATCATTTTTCATAATGATTTTTCAAAATCAAACAAAGTTGTCATCTAAAACTTTCTGCTGAGACATTTAATTTGAGAGATATGGTAAAATATTGAATATTTTAATTTATCCATCCTATATATTTTTTGCGACTATGTATGTATTTTTTATAACTATTTAACCACAATTATTTAAAAAATAACATAATTTTTGTTAAAAGAATGTTATGACAACTGCGAATCATTTGTAAATTGTTATTGATAAATTTGTGAAAAAACATAGAACATTAGGAAATTTATAATTTTAATATATTTATAATTTTTAGTCAAACACAATATTCTAGAAATAATTTATGGAATTTATGCTATAAATTCCATAATTATGGAAGATCTCATACACTAGAGTCCAACTGAAACTTTTACCGAAACTGAAAATGAACACTCATTACGTGTCAGTTTCGACTGAAACTATATAACTCTTCATAAATATTAATTTTGATATATGTAATTATTGTTTCAATAATTAAATTATGATGTTTATAAAGAAAAAATACTTATATTCTTTGGCCAAAATTAACACATATAACCGAAATTTAATTATTGTTTCAATAAATTATGATATTTATGAAGAAAAAATATATGATATATGAGTATGTCTATACATATGATCTTTATGGGATTGCTATTTTAATTTTGATTTCGAATTTTGATTGAAATTGATATGTAATGTTTTGATTCAGTTTCGGCAAAAGTTTCAGTTCGACTCTATCATACACGTATACATATAAATACAAAAATACATTATCTTTGAGATATCGTTAAGATTTTTTATTAAAAATTTTTTTTAATCCTTTTAATTTTCAATTTTCTAGATTTAGAATTAAAACTATTTAATTCTAAAAGTAGTAAGATCATGCGTTAATTAATATTTTCAATTATATAAAAAATTAATTGAAAAGAAATTGTTGATTTACAATTAAAATTTCATTTCGTAATGACATAGATAGATTTACAAAATATAAATTTTATGTTGTGACATTGTGAATCTGTCAGAATGCAAAATGAAGTGAGAGCTAGATAAATAATCTGATTTCTTCTTTCACATTCAAGTCACATAATATGGTGAAAAACACGAAAAGGTAACTAAACTGTAATCCCTCGGCAGAGATGTACTTCTCGCCGACCGAGAACACGGAAAATTGTGTGTTACATAACAGAGATAGGTATACCTATGGTGTCGTGGTCACACACGGGATTACCCGTCGTTTGACTTGTCGAGCGATGCAAATCCCACGGAGAACGAGCATATGTCGAGTTGTATTCGACAGTATTTAGCCGTTCAGTGCGAATGCAGCTTTACGACTTCGCAATAATAATTCGAACATCAATTATATCATTATCGAAATATTGCATTTGTGTTTATTGATAAGCTGTCAAAAATTTGTCAGTTTTTTGTTAACTTTGTTTCCAATATAAAAAATTTTTATTGATTGAATGTAGAAAGGTGAAAGATGGAGAGAGAAAGAGAGAGAGAGAGAGAGAGAGAGAGAGAGAGAAGAAACTTATATAATTAAAT
>NW_012130094.1:45605-47155 GCF_000143395.1 Atta cephalotes | reverse complement strand
AGTATAACATATATATACATATGTATTATAACATCTAATGCATCTTATACACTTACATATAATATATTTTTTAATCTTTAGGATGCTTATTGTGGCAAAATCCGAGATTTCTTTTACTTTGCTATATTACAACATTTTTATTAATGAATTTTATTAATGATATTTATTTGTTACTATTATATTCCTCGATTGTTTAAAAAATAATTTATTTTATATATATAATATGTTGATTTTTTTATGCGATATTTTTCACAATACCCAATGTAATAAGTACGTGACAAACCGATATAGAGTGAGTTGAGAAAGGGACGAGATACAGTTATGTATATGCATGCGTGCGTGCGTGCGTGCGTGCGTGCGTGCGTGCGTGCGCGCGCGCGCGCGCGCGTGTGTGTGTGTGTGTGTGTGTGTGTGTGTGTGTGTGTGTGTGTGTATGTGTGTAAGAGAGAATAAAATGAATATTATATCGGTAATTGTTATTTATTTGTTCTTAAAATAATTATTCGATATCCTTTTTCACATTTCGCATTGCATTTATTGAAATCAAATTATTATATGATTTTGTTACTATATATTATGTTTCATTTTACAACCAAGCGTATTGTGGATTAAAAATGACGATAACCGAGGTATTATTCGACACGCAAGTTGCACTACGGCGTGCCGTAATTGGAATAATATTGGTATGGCAGTAGTATAGAGCGAATAGTCGTGTATGTGAACGCCCCGCGGGTGCTTCGCGGTTTCCGTGTTGCACCTACGGTTTCTCTTGCGCGTGCATTGTTAATGGAAATTCCGGATATAATCGTCGTATCTACGCGACCCGGTCTTGAAATGTCGCGCACCTTTCTTTTCATCCAGCTTTGTATCTTTACTGTGTAAGTTTATCGCGCTAAACGTAACTGCCACTTGAATCGTACTTTGTTGACATTGAACACAACAGTCTATGGATTAAACAAATACAATTCTCATACTTTGACTGAATTAATTCTCTTTTCATTTAGGTTAAAAATTAAAGGTGATATCTTATATTTTAAAGTAAAATATTTCATTATAAAATTTCAGCCGTTTAATTGCTGTTTAACTGTTGTTTAATAAAAATGTTTTTACATAGGTAGTTCGATTTTCATAAAAGTTTCACGCAGGAGCGTTTATGCATTGAAAAAGAATTAACGAATGCAGGAAATATTTGTAAAAGCCGTCCCACGTAATTCGCGCGTTAACCCAGTTATGGTAATAACTATCCCGCGGTATGAAATCGCTGTTATTTCCTTAATATCGAGCGGCCTAATTCACGCCTCACGAGGAAGAGTGATTTATCGCGGACGAGTTCGAAAGATTTAATTTCCGGATAGCCCTTTACCTGCCCCTCATCTTTCTCTCTTTCTCTTTCGGTGAATGATTACTTTTCGATTCGTATAGAAGAATGGATTCATCTCTCTTTCTTTTTCTCTGTGTCTAGCTCTTCATATCTTACCCTTTAATATCGGTATAAATAAGTCTAATAAATTAATTGATCCTAGCTTGGCCCCTCCCTCCCTCTCTCTCTC
>NW_012130094.1:38089-42825 GCF_000143395.1 Atta cephalotes | reverse complement strand
TTAATTATACTACTCTCGTCCGTCCCCTCCCTCCCTCTCTCTCTCTCTCTCTCTCTCTCTCTCTCTCTCTCTTTCTCTCAGCTATCTCGTTTCAGCGTGTCGATGATTTAAACCGGATTTTAAAGCGGAAGTTCCAATATATTTGAAAAATTTCTTTCCGATAGGCGGCACGTATAAAATTGAACGCTTGTCGAGTGATTTAAACTCATTATGATATAAAAATCTCTGATATATTCTAGTCGTCGTATGATAAATGACTTCTTATCACTTTGACAAGAGAATGATTTTAAATAAATTAGTTGAATTTGCAAGATCTCTGAAAAACATAAATCTATTATAGAAATTTTAAACTAAAGTTATAAAATAAAAAGTTAATATAAAATTATATAATAAATATTCTTTTAAATAAATTTAAGAGTACAAGTATCAAATCATAATCTTTGGATCTCAAAAATTTGAAAAATTTTGCAAACTTTAATATTATTATAATATTATTTATTACTACATATCGTACAAAATAAAAATAGTTCACTAAAAATATTTAAGAAAGCAGGGGTTCTTTTTAATGTACGAAAAAAGTGATGTGGACACGTGGCGGTGATTAACTTAATGAACACTGACAAACGTGTCATTCGACGTTGTCGAATTAATTAATCATTATTGTATTTTTAGACGAGTGATGTAATGTGCATTATCCAAAATTAGTATAGTTGATCAATAGACAATATATCATTTCTGTCTCTATTATTACTGATTTGACGCTTTTATTATAAAATCAGTACATTGCGTTATTTTTACTAGAAATGTTTTATAACATCGACTTGATGTACAAGTTTTGGATTACATTAATTCACATTACATATTTTCATTTCTCTCGTATATCACATAAAATTTGTGCTATCTTGTTATAAAAAAGCACCTGTTTTATCTAGTTGCATATTATAAAAACTGCATGGAACTTAAAAATTGTATAAAATTAACATCCATTTTTTATTTTTATAAATTAGAAACTGATATCTATTTTGAGAAAAAGTCAATATTTTTACATAAATTAATATTTTCTTTTATTCTTTTGATTTCAATTGATCAACTGTATATATATAATATTATATAATATTATATATATAATATTAATTTGTTATATGTTTGTATATATTTATAATGATTTTATAAAAATATAAACACTTCGCATTTAAAAAACATGAATCTCAGTCGACTTACAAGTAAAATCTCTTCTCCATTAATTTACCAAAGGTGTGAAAGAAAAGAAAACCAATTTAACAACGTAATTGGACTAGAAACGATTTAGTTAAAAGATAGAAATCTCCCTGGACGCGTATAAGTGCAAGCTTAGGTTCTCGACCTCATCACGCGGATGGTGATTCATGCGGATCTCACACAGCATTATTCTATGTTTTTTGTATGCCTCAGAGGGGCGAAGAAAGCTCGCGGCCGAGTTCGTGTTGCTCGCAAAAATCGCTTCGAGTGCCCGATGGTCGATCGTGCGCGCCTGAGAAAGTTTACGGCGCCGCGCCGCCGCTTCGAAAACTTTTCTGACTAGCTGGAAGAAGGAGGGAAATGAATGGCACGATCGACGGATAATCACGAGGGAAAGAATAACGTAGCGAGAAAATAAAAGATAATGCATTATGGCTGTTTATGATCGTGAATTGATGAAAATGAATCAGCAGGACTACGATAGATTTAATAATATTTACTGTAAATAAAAAGTGATAAAATATATGTTTGTAAAATGTTATATGAAAACAAAGATTAGGCTTCAATTTAATAACTAACAGCTCTCTTCCATATAATCCCTGTAAGTTTCATTTAAAAAAATTAACTTTATGTTTCAAAAAATTTCCTTTATTTTCCATTTTTTTTCTTTAACTTTTAGACTTTTTTCATTTTAATTAAGCTTGACAATTTTGTTTTTAACTTAACACAATTTTCATCACAGAATAATGAATTTGTTATTAATAAAAGTATTATTAATAGAAGAATTTTTATAATTTAACTTTTTCCATGTTATTGAGTGACATAGTGATTATAATACAATGTAAAATTTCGAATTTACATTTTGCGATTTATTCACACATTATTATTGAATTGGTAGTTTTGACGTGACCTCTTACATTTAAATATATTGTTTTTTTAATATATAAAATTACATTATTATTATTTTTTTCTTATTATTGATGAATATTTTCATAAACTGATGAATATTTTGTGTTAGTCAAAACATCTTCATTTATATATATATATATATATATAATTTTAAGTAGTAAAAGTTAATGTATTAATTTAACATTTAAATTACTTGTTTGTTACTCGATATTTTTGATGTAAATTTACTCTACTCCCTATTTTCTTTATTAAAATGTTATATGTTTGTGTATACTTCTTATGCATTATCGATAATATTGTACACACCATAACATATCTATAATTAAAAATATAATTAAAAATGAAATTCTAAAATTAAAACAACAATTTGTAAATGGAAAGTTTTACTTTCTATAAATGTATTCTGGGACGGTATTCTCTATATTCTACTGTTCCATATTTAAATGAAACTTCTGCTGAATTCAAATTGATTTTGTATTGTGTATTGCATAAAATCACATGAAGTTTTTTAACGATTTTTATTGTAAACAGGAGTTGCGAGAAAGATCTCTATTGTTCTGCACAACTGTGGTATAAAAATAACAGAACATAGGAGAAGAGAAATACAGGGTATGAACGGCAATCGTATACCGACGAAAGCGATCGTTTGCCCTTGTCGACGCCGTCGTGGCGTCGTACAACTGCATGACGAAAGACAATGCATTAATGTTTCAAGAGGGAGGGAAGCCTGAGTCCGATTGTATACGGGGTGCGTCTCAATGCGGGGTGTTCAGACAGAATACTGGAAAGAGAGAGATGTATATGTGTGCATATGCGTTTGGCGGGCATTATGCTTAAATCATGCAAAGGCATCGATTCCCAAGGCTTCACAGAAACTAACCGGACCATACTATAGATTCGGATCATTCTTCCGAATTTTCGATGTATCACGATTGCAAAGTCATCTGTTACGAAACGTTTTCATATCATAGCGTGCTATTTGCCATTTTGCAGACAGCAGCAAACATTTGGAAATTTTAATTTAATTTAAAAAACAAAACTATTTTTAGAAATAGTTATAAATGCAATGACACCTACACATATCATACTCCTATGTACATATGTAATGGAATAAAGATCACAGTTTCAGAGATGTACATCACATTTTAGTAAAATGCCACAGTGATATGAAACAATTTTAACGTATGAAATTTTTAGCTGTAGGTACTGTGAATATTTTAATATTGAGTAAATATAGCTACATAAGTTTTAAAATGATTAAATAAATACCTGGCTTAATAAACAATAAATGTGTAAAATGAATACATATTTTATAAAGGGTTTCTTCAAACAAAATCCTTCATAAATACAATTATTTTTAAAAATATTTTATTTATATTGAAACTGCTAACGATCTCCAATTAATATTTTTTATTATTAATTTATATTAAGAATTATTCTGTGAATGCAAACTGAATAAAATCGAACTGATTAATAGTGTTGTTAAAAACAGAAATTAATTATATTTTTCTACAATTTTTCTAAGTATTAATTTATATTAATCTATTATTATTAAATTATTTAATAATTTTGTATTAGTAAACATAAAAATTTATAACAAGTTATATTATAGAACAACAAATTTTTTTCTATCTTATAATTAATTAAGAAATGTATTTTAATATACAATTGTATACTTCAATAATTCTTTAAAAATATATATGTATGTATATTTTGTATTATAGATTATATGTAAACAATTAAAATTTTAATATTTAATGATTTAAATTACAACATTAAATATTAAAGTCACTTTGACATAATATGATTCTCATTTCTCTAATTATTTATGAGTCATTAATTACCAGCTGTCATGAAAGACACTCGACTGCGGAATGGGCCTTACTGGCCGCATTTTATGGTGGTCACGTAGACGATGCGTGGTATCGCTGTCGTTGTCATCCTCAACGGCACGTAATAACACGCGCGGCACGCGTCGCGATGCCGACGCCGAAGCATCACAGCGGCGGATTAATCCTGATGAATTGCCGGACGGGATTGCGCGAAATTGCGCATCTACCGGGTGTGTTCTCGCTCGAGAATCGAATTCGTCGACATTCTGGGCGTGCCATGTCGACAACGTCGTTGCTCTAATTAAATGGGCCGCCCATACATACTATGTCGCGCGATTGAACGAACAGACAAACGCGAAGTGTTGGCGCTCTTTTTTTTTTTCCAAGTGCAGAATGTGTCGCCGCTTGATAACGCGATAGTCGAGAATTTGTCGAGAACGACGGCACGAGCGACAGCGAGCGAACGCATTTACTTGCAAATGAAAGCGGTGGACTTAATTAACGGCGAGTTTCGTGAAGGCACTGAATGTGAAGTTGCAGCCGTCGCAAAGCATTAATCTTCTTAGTTGTTAAAAAAAATTTTTTAATAAAGAAGATCGATTTTAATAGATATCTTGTATATTCGTCGTCACGCATTTTTTGCATATACATATACATATTTGTATATCCAAAATGTATATGTAATATATATGTGTGTGTGTGTGTGTGTGTGTGTGTGTGTGTGTGTGTGTGTGTGTGTGTGTGTGTGTGTGTGTGTGTGTGTGTGTGTGTGTGTGT
>NW_012130094.1:6536-34140 GCF_000143395.1 Atta cephalotes | reverse complement strand
TATATATACTTATATATATTATATATATATATATATATACTATATATANAAGTAANAANAANANANAANANAGAAGAGAANANAGAGAGAGAGAGAGAAAAGAAAAGAAAAAAATAGAGAAATGAGTGTATTATAGTATTTTTAACATATTTTATATGTTGAGTATTATTAAATATTATTAAGATTTATTTTATAATGTTGATTTAAATATTAGAAGAATATATTTAATAAACAATCTTTCTATGTATTACTTAATTGAAAAACTTTGGTTAATCAGATTTAAATGCAGAATTCAAACAAGTAGAACTAAACCAATAGATTTTTTATTTTAAAAGGAGAAAATCAATAAAGTTACAGGAAGCGATGACTGAAAATGTATGTCATTGATTTATTTTAATACGACGAGTACGCGAGAAATTCAAGATAATTTTTCTAATTTCCGGAGAAAATAAAACGTCGAGATATGACTTCTTCGGAACTTGAAATCATCGTGACATACTCCGTAGAAAATTTAAAGTCTTCTACGTTACGCGAGGACGAAGAATAGGAAATTAGTTGAGCCGGTAAATTAGTTTTCTTGCGTATATAGGTCGTGCGTAAGTAAAGCTGGGAAAAAATGTATAATTAACGGATAATGCAATAAGCGCTCGTTTCTCGCTTCGTCTTGCTTCTCCATTCTCTTTAAAAATTATTGATGTATAAAATGTCCTCCCCCTCTTTCCCTCCTTATTAAGTATGTTACAAAGTAATCTGTAATAGAATAGTAAAATCCCAATATTATTCATCAGGTTAATTTAAACAATATCGGTCATTAATTTTAACTGTAAATTAAATTTTCTCTTTCCTTCTGAGATGTTTTAATTTTAACGATAGACGAACTATAGATAATGAAACCATAGATAATGAATATAAGAGTGAAGAATATAGAATTAGATAATTAAAATTAATTACAAGTTAAATTTAAATTAACAAATTTTAATTAAATACAACAACAATAAGTTTTATTATAATAAATTCTGTTATTAATTTATAATATATCTATACACATTTGTCTGTTATAAGCTGTTATCCATATAACAAATATTAGTATAACAAAAATTATATATAAAATTATATCAAATTTTAAAATGATATCAGCATATAAATGAATAATTTTATCATTAAATTTTGTTAGACAGACTAGATAGTGGAGAAAAATATTGTAATAAAAATGAGAATAAAGTTTTTTTTTTGTTAATATATTAATATTGTATGACAGAAATTGACGACAATATTTTTGTTCAGATATTATTTCATGTTTTATTACATATATACATATGTATGTGTGCATGTGTGTGTGAGTCTATGCGGTTGTTGATGCATAAATAATATATTTATATAAGACGATAAGATATAATTTTAAACAATCAGAACGGTACTTATTAACAAAGTTAACTGCAAACATATTTTGACTTTGAATTTGAGTCTTCTTCAGTGAGCAAAGTCAAATACAAACTACAATGAAAGCGCAAAAGAGCATCAAATATAAGCATCAAATATATAACCTTCTTCCTCACGGTCATGGATTTTCCCATCATACAACTTAGATAAGAAAGAAATGTAAAAGCAAAAGGAAGCTCATATATTAAAATAAAATTGAATTCAAAAAATTGGATTCAAAAGTTCATTTCAATCTTATTCATCATTTTATACGTAAGCTCCTTTTCTTCTCTTTTTTCCTTTCTCTTCGTATCTATTTTTTTATCTAAATCTGTAACAGGAAAGTCTGTGACCAGAAAAGAAGTATTTATCCGATACTCCTTTGCGCTTTCATTGTAGTTCGTGGTTGATTTCCTAATTGAGGAGAATTCAATTTGGAGTCACAATATTTGCAATTAAGTTTGTTGATACATTCTAATTGTTTATAAATTATATATCTTATAAATATCTTATAAATATATACTATTTACACAACAACCGCGGAGTTGATTTAAATGTACATGGTAATTTTAAATGTCTAATTTTGTATTCTTCACTTCCATTATAGTTACAATTTCTATTTTTAAAATTAGAACATCTCAAAGAAAAGGAATAAAATAATAAACTCATATAGACTTTTTTTATTTTTATTTTTTATTTGTATTGATTTATTTTGAGAGCTACAAAGCTATTTTCATTTTTATTTTAATTACTAAACGTGAAAAAAAATTTATTGATTGTATTACAAGTATTGTAATGTACATTATAAAAAATTTTAGTATAGGGGAAGCCGCGGCGCGGGCGCGGGGCGGAGACAAAAGTAACATTTTGTCTTTGAAGTGTTATAACAGTTAAAATATTTACATTAAAAAAATATGTATCTTTAAATGTAAAATTTATTTAGCTACAAAATTTTCTTTGGTTTAATTTTTTATGTAATTAGAAAAACAGTTATGTTTGTTTAAAGACTATGAGGAATTTTATTACGACCGTCCCAACCCCGTGGATGATTGTAACAGTAGAGGAGGATAATACATAACACAATTACATAAGTCATACTCTTTCTTATAGCTGCACGAATGGATAACTGGTTCTTTATAATCTCTTTAAATGTCTGTTTGTATAAAGACACTTCTTTTATATAATTTTTCTCTTATCTGTCTTGCGTTTTCTTGTTAATAGTATTCTATGAAGAAAAATACAAATAACATTGAACAAAATAATACTAAAATAAAATCAAGTAAGTTTGAAGACAATAAAAAATTGTAACGTAACAACTGACCCCAGACATCCCTAATAGAGAACAATAATAACATCGATGTCTGAGGTCAATTTTTACGTTAATTTTTATGATTTATAGTAAATTTTTAAAATAAAAACCTACATAAAAATCAATTGAAATATGCAAACCATCAACGCAGATAATTATTAAAACATATTAAGATAATACATTGTATCTTTGTTATAAAAAAAAAATATATTTTAGATTTTGTGCGCGCAATAAAACTTACTTGATGCATGAAAAAAATAATTTCTGCTCCTGCACTCGTGCATGTTCCGCGAGAACCGCGAGAGCATGTAACGAACGTTTCAATGCCGATTTGTCTACAGAATTTTACCATGCAGCCGCATGCATATATCTTATATTATTTAAGAAAATTGTTCCCTTGTTACTTTTGTCCCTGATCTCCTCTACAATTTGCAAGGAGGGAAAGGGAATTAAATACATATATAATTAATTGTTGGATTTTATTGCAAATGCTATAATGTTATATTCTAATTTTACAATAAAACTGGAGTTATAAAAAGAGTATGCAATTTATACTTATAATTTATATTACAATATTTTCTCTGTATAAGCAAATGTTACCTGTATATGTTTACAAAATATTGAATGTTCTTTACAAATTTTTGAGCAAGAGGAATAAATTATTGTGTTCGAGTATGAACGCGATTTTGGCGATTGTCGGTGGTTTCTGTTGATGCAACAGCGGCTTGTCTGGGGCTATATTCAGTATTCGGTATTTCGCAAAAATATCTCTCTCGGAAGCCGGACATTCACCAGACGACAAGCCGTAAATCGATCGGTGCGTATACACCATAAGCTCGAAAATTCTCCTGGCGTTTTTTGGGGCTTTCACTTGGAAAAACGAAAAAGATGGGCGGACCTCTTGAACCGACAAACCTATGTACTCATTCTCATTCCGCATTTCGCCGCAAGGTACAGCCTTTGCCAAAAATATTAGTTATCTATATTTTTTTCATTTATCTGGAATTTTTTAATCTGCCTTTATTAATTATTGACATTATAAGTTTAAAGGGTTCTTGAAACAAAGCAGCAAACAACAATTACAGCAAATGTCATAAATGTCAATTTTTGAATTAAAATTCAGTCAACTCATGATTAATAAAGATGTCTAATAATTTCTACCAAAGCTGTATATTCATTCCGATTCTACTGGAAAGGAAATGTTTAACATCATACAACTTATAAATAAATAAATAAAAATATGTTTACATATATATTATTTTTTTGTAATATAATAGCATTTGTTATGTTAAACTTGCATGATATTAATTTTGATGACAGAATTTTTTTATCAATTTGAAATTATTATATTTTCTTAGCTGAAATATTGAAGAATGTTATCATTTATTGTAATTTTCTTGATTATATTTTGCAACTAGATATCTTTATAAAATTATTAAAGCGAAAGTTATTTTTGTGGAAAAATTTTTTTTTCAATTATTTGTAACTTGAAAACTATCAATGCTTTAATATTCTTCCTAAATAAAAGTCGATCAATTTAGAAACGCAAAATTGACCAGAAAATCATTAATTAAAACCGTGAATTTGTAAAGATTGTTTATTATTAAATTAGCAAAATTATTTTTTTCTAATATATATTAATACATATAATCATATGATGAATACATGAAACAGATGTCAATATTGATAATTTTTGTGCATACTTTTATACTACATTTTTTACACAGTATTGATTATGTATTAAGGCACTTTTATTAAATGTCTTGCTCGTTAAATGGGTAAAAACTGTAAAGAGCTTTCAACGACAAGTTATTTAATGAATATTTAACGACGTGAAGAGTCATCTGCACCGGTGAATTCTCGTCTGTCGTCTCCCCCAGTTAGAAATTCCATTGTTATAAAAATTTATAGGGTGGACTGACGCATCAGTTATCGCTCGTTCTCGAACGAATTTTTGGAAAAAATATTCCACAACGTACTGTGGTGTCAAAGGTTTGCGCACATTGTGGTTGCATTGTGTATGAGTATACGTGTGTATGTGTTATATGGATGTATTGTATGCATATCGTTGTTATGCATGCGTATCGTGGCCGAAATTTCGACTAAAATATCGAATCGATTTCGGAGTAAGTTAGGGTGAAAAACGACCGTGGTTACGTGATGATCACGCAGTAGATTTTCAATATTAAAGCTGATATCATGAGATTTACACGTGCAAAAAATGCACATCTATTTTATTGTTATATTTAAATAAAGTCTGAATATATTTTAATCTTAACTCTCATTAATAGAGACAAGAATTTAATATGTAAAATATTTATCTATTGTGATAAAACATTCTAAAAATTGAATAAAAAGGAATTTAAATGTTTTGATGAAAATGAAAATTATTATATTTATATATTCATTTTAACATACATAATCGGTGATATAATTACCATTATCAAATATTATTACGAATAAATAATTTATAATGTACAATATGTTCAATTTAATTAAAAATTAAATATAATTTTCTCTCTCTCTCTCTCTCTCTCTCTCTCTCTCTTTCTCTCTTTTTATTTGTTTTTTGTTTTTTTCGTATTCCTATTTTCATTCTCATCAGTATTAACAATAAAATAAAAGGAAAAAAATATGCTTAAAAGAAATAAATTATGCAATATAAAAAATGCCAATACTAAATCAATATAAGATATTAATTCGTGTATATATATATAGTTTTATTGTTTAAAAAGTAATCAAAGTATATATACTGTTATATATGAATAAATTTTGTATTTTAATCTCAATCTCATTAATATAAATAAGAATTTAATACGTAAAATACTTCACTTATCGTAATAAGAAAGTTTTAAAAATTGAATAAAAATTACATATCTTAATTTTGAGTTATCTTTAATAGAAAAGTTGAATCAATATGTTAAAAATTAAACCGTGCCATTAAAACAATATTTAATTCCAGAAAGAACCGTTGTGGAACTTGTTTAGTGTGCATGGTTAAACACAGTAAAAGTATGATTAATAGCTTGTCCAATAATAAAATAGTCAAATTATGATAAAGAATGAATGCAGCTGCGATGTAAAACATTTAAAGTACGATGATCTTATGCTAGTGTATAGTATCATAAGATCACCACACTTTGAATATTTCACATTTCAATTGCTTGAGATTCTTTATCATAATTGACTATTTCATTATTGGACAAGCTATTAATCATAAAATTTTTTTTTTATTCTTTAATATATACTCCACTCATAAGTTCTGCTTTGAAATCCAATACATTGTTTTAGTAGTATAGCTTAATTTTAATATGTAAATCAAATTTTTTTACTGAAGACCAAAATTGGAATCACAATATATGCTTAATACTTTTTAAATAATGAAACGATGTACAGGTGCAAATATTCTTGGCTTATATATCGACATTTTATGTATTTTATGATTGATTAACAGTCAAGATGTAATCTTTTTGAAAGATTGATAATATCTTTTCCTATCAATGTAAATTAACGTAAATGTTCTCGAAAAGCACGTTACTGACTCTTTTCCGAGATAAAGCATCTCGTTCAACGGCTAGCGATAGATCACCACGTAACAATTAGTGTGGATAGTAATTACGCGAGAAGCTAATTACTAAAAGTCGAACCGTTCTATATCGGCGGCTTGTCAGCGAACCTCGCAGAATGAAACGCGAAAAGTTTCAACACTGTTCTCGTAATTCACTTTTTCTACCATTTTTCCATAGTTATCAGCTTTCGAGCTTTAAAGCAAATGGCGAAATGCGCGAGCGTTTTTCGTATCTCCGCTGAGGTGAACACTTCAAATTTAGTATAAAATGCGTCACTAGTGAATTTTGCCAGAACTTTTAATATTTTTCGTATATAACCAAAAATCCCTTTTATTTTAATATGATTAAACAAAATAATAATAAAAAGTAATGTTAATTAGGATTGAGCAAATTAAGTAATAATGATATCAGTATATCTTAATTGAAATTTAAGATTTCCAATTATTAATTTTATTTTAAAATTTATTAGAGGATAGGTATATAACATATAATTATATACACATTATGTACAAAAATTACTTACTAATCTATTATTAATAATAGATTTTTAATGATAATAGATTAATTTAGAGTCAAAAATTAAGACAACAATTACAAACAATTAAAAAAAACTTTGCAAAAATTTAATTTGTCCAAAAATTATTAAAGAAATGAACAATAAATCTTTTTTTTTAAATGAAGTAAAAATATTGATTAAAAATAAATGTTGTTTTTGTTATATTCTTATTTGTTTATTTTTGATTATTAATTTAAAATTTTTTTAGATTATCAACATAACAATTATGTATTTAAATTGACATATTTGGCCATCGAGATTTGCAATTACTTTCTAATTTATTGTATCAGTTCAGCGAATCATAAAATTTGGTTCACCCGTTGATTAAAACATTATGTTTTAATTCTCGCTGAGCAAAATCGTATAACTTTGTTTATTACCATCAATCGAAATTCTATTTTCCATTAATGAAATTGTATTGTAACATTACGAATTATTGCAACTTGAAACAAAACAAATCTTATTATGCATCCCCATATATATTATTGCGTGATTACGGTGCTAATTATGATCATGCGTATTTCATAATTCGAATCTCATATCAAAACAGACCTAGTCGAAATTCATACTGATCTAATTGGAAAAGATAACGATACATATGTAGTTATATTTACTTTTGTTACAATATAAATATATTTCAAAAGTATTATATGCGTTAATATTACATATAATACATTATTATATCATTGTAATATTTTAATATATAAGTAATATATAATAGTATTATTTAAATATCGTAAATTTTTTGATAATTATCGACAAATACAGGTAAATTGTGAATTACTGATTTACGTATGATAATCTACTGTATATTATAAAATGTTAAAGAGTGAAATACAAAAAATTACCACGTTTTAATGCAATACAGTATTTTAAATTTTTGCAGAACATTTTAAATTCACATATTCACAAAAAACGAAGAATTTAAAAGTATCGGCTGCGCAAGAACTTGGTTTCATAATCAAGTAGATATATGTTCCCCTTTGAAGTAACAAATTACTTTATAAAGTATTTAGCGCGAAAAAGTTTCTCAGAACTCCGTTATGGCAAAAAAAGGATAAGGAAGAGGGAAAAAAATCATGATAAAAAAAAATCTGTTTTTATTTTTTTCTAAGTTTATTGAACTCTTATCTGGAGAAAATGTACACTATTTTGAGTAAATTTTGATAATTGATCTATTAAGCAAATAATTTAACATAAAAATTTTTTAAAATAATATAATTATCGTATAGTTATTATTTATATGATTAATTCAGCAAGTACAACAGTTGCCTAATTATTGAGTAGTCATTGACACAGTTGATGTATATCATTTAACTTTTTGATGCATTTTATACTTGTTTTATTACGAATTTATTATAATATATTATGAAATATATCTTATAAAAATGAATACATTATAATAAAGTTCTTTTTAAATCGAAATGTTAGGGACATTGAGAAATATAATAATAACAAGCAAATATATATATATATCTTTATTAATAAAAACATTATAATATGTATATAAAGCAAACTAAATCTCGGATATATTATATTAAGAGTGGTATCGAAAGTTTAATCTATCAGAATATATCCGTTTTTGAAAAATTGAATTCTAATTGTTCATCGAACATAAACTTACTTTACATAGATTCGAAAGATAAATTATATGCAACGCATAAACTTTTATCATTAATTTAATTTCCATGATATATGAAAATATCACCGAATATCGACGATGACGAACGTGACCGTGTTTTTAACACAGCCGTTGGAATTGTCGGGCTTTGCGGCGCGTTAATTACGCGGACATGGCCGCGCGTTGTAGCGAGAATTCCGCTTAATATGTTGTTTAACCTCGGCCGTGTCACCGGCTCGGTTCGGGCCGTTCCTTTTTTTTCAATATTATCCAAGGCAACATGCTGTCTCTAAAGCACATGTATCATCCACAATACTCAAGTCTTTCGGAGACTATAGAGAAAGTACCGATATACCCCATTTTATTTTCCATCTCATGTAAACCATTATCCGGCTTTAGAAATAAGAAGTACATTGTGGAAATAAGGATGAATAGTTGGGGAAACTCTGCATCTTTACACTGTGAACCCGCCGCCGGTATCCTTATATAAATCGCGCGAGAACGCGCGGTTTCCTTTCACGCGGATAAAAAAAACCGCAAGAGAATCTCGCCCTTTCCCGCGCAGATTCGTGCGGTGTAGGAGGTTGGAGGAAGAGATTCACGGTTCGATGGGCCGAATCATCCACTTTGCGAGTAGCGAACTCTTGGAGGACGCCGGTAATGTTTGAACAGAGTCCGCGAGCTGACGAGCGGAAGTTCGATGCGCCGTCAGCGCGCTCGCGACCCCCGTCTAAAATAAAAACTCGCTTCTTCTTCGTCCTCGCATTCGCCTACATCCCTTCAACTGCCACAACTTGAACAAATTATCTGCCCTCGTGCGCTCGCGGCGAAAAGGAATTTTCAAGCGGAATAAGAATCGAGAACTCGTGAGAGCGATATCATCGTCTGATTTGCGATTCCGCAAATGTAATTGTTCGATGGATTCTTCATGCTTTTCCACGGAAATATTCCGGGAAAAGTTGACTGCCGAGTATGTCGTCGCCGTGAAGAAATGACGGGATATTATGGCCGACATCAATTTTCTCAAGTCCTTTGAGTGACGGAATATTGCGAACTTCGGAGATAAACTTTGAGCGGGATGATGTAAATTTAACGACGAAAATTAAGTACGAGGATGAAATTATTGAGACACGATAAAGCTATTATGGTACAGATTTAATTTTAAAAACACGATTTTAAACGAAGAATATATTATAGATAAATTAAAATTTGAAATTAAAATATGAAAATACAAAACTAAAGTTTATATTTATAATTAAAATAATTCGAAGAGATATTATATCAATACTTTTATAACTCTTTAGAACTTGTTATAGAGCATTCAAGATTATTTCAATATATTTGGCAAATTTGTTGTAAATATTTCATAAGAACATTATTTTAAGATTACATTTATTTTTCTAGGTCCGAAATCAATTTTATCGATTAATTCGAAACGCAAAGTGTTTCTTCGTTTCTGAAAGTAGCTCTACTCTCTTTCTTTATTTCCTCGCCAAAGTGAATGGAAACGGTTCCGCCTTCGCAATCTTTTCGATGATGACGTCTCATGCCTTTGATCTAGGTGCCGGATCTTCGCTGTTTTCTTTACTTCTCCACTTCCTATCTTTACTTTCGAGGTTTCGAGACGCATCAACCGGCACTCGAAATATTAAGGAATTCCTGAATACGAAACTGCGCTATTGACGTGCATTTTATTTAAAGAGGAGAGAGAACATCTTTCAAACATTCACGTTTAAATATAGAGTGATAAATCTAAAAATACTACATCTAAAAATATTAAGAAAAAGAAATTAAAAGATTGTAGCTAATTTTGGAGATGATAGAATGATGACACAGAAAAAGTTCCCGAAATGAATGCTTGCCCAGGTAGCATAACTGATTCATTTAAATTTAAAAAGTATTCACACTTTCTTAAATTCTTTATGAATTAACGTAATCTGTTCGAACTCTAAACTTAAAAAGAAATAAAAAATAAAGTATGTGTAAATATATTTATATATTTATATACATATTTTTGTTATAAGTTACTTTTAATAAAAATGATAATAAAAATCAAATTATGATTTATTCTTACACAAAATAATTAAAAAATAGAAAAATATTAGAAAAAGAATAACTTTTGAATCTGAAAAAGATTTCACGATTGGTAATATAAAAGTGAAAATTTCTTTAGATTCCCTCAGGAATATTTTCAGAAATAGGACAAAACAGAAATTTATTTAATAAATCGAAAATAAAATAGAATTCGTTTTGAACTTTCTGTGCTATCTGGTATTACATTTAATGCTAAATTGCTAATTCTTATATAAGAAATCTATAAAAGAAATATGAAGCGTGTAATATAATCGGAAATTTGTTTCTGAGAGTTAACAATCCTTTCTCTTCTTCCTCTCTCGCTCCTGACGTTCCATATATAGTGCAGCCATAAGGACTATACGGAATGTCGTGTAGTCTCCGCTCGGTATAAATTACGGCCGACCTGTAACCGGGAAACTCGATGTAATTTCCCGACGGTGACGATTAGACGCGCGAAACATAGAGCGCAAATTCTCCCAGAAAGGGTAGCAACGTGACAAATCCTAAATATTTGGTGGAATATGCGCAACACGAGGACACGACGCGAGTACGAAAATACTCGAAAACCGGATAAATTAATATGTAATATGTCTCTCTCCTCGATCAACAATTTCATGCTAGAGTGACATTTTATTATTAAATATAATATTTTATTATTGAACATGTACATATAGTTACTTTTTAATAAGATAATATATTAATACACGAAACAGTAGAGCAAGAAAATTGAAAATCCCAGAAAATCCCAGAAAATTGATGTCGATATGTGTAATTAATAATTAATTGCCCACGTGCTGCTCAACTTATCTCAAGTTTAATTTATCGGTGGATTAATGGCCGAATTAATTACGGAATAGAGGGAAACACTGTTTTTTCATTCCTCGTCCTTCGTTTCCGTACAGATTGGATGCAGTTAACTGATCGAGGCAGCGAGCAGAACGAAATTTCCAGGATATTGAACTACGAAGGAAAGTGAAGCTTAACGGTGAGTACAAGAACGTTTGTTTTAAAGTCAAAGCATGAAATAAAAGGAAATACTATTTAGAATGAATTAACAGAGAAGAAAAGAATTTAAAAGAAAGAATTTAAAAATAAAGAAAGTGTACGACTTTTAATATTCTTTTTTTAGAAGATATTTAAATTATTATTTACATATATTTATATTACTATTTATATTACTATATTAATGTTTTAAATTACTTAATTATATAAATTTATGTACTGTGCATGTATTATATTTTTATGAATATTAATTATAAAATTTTTTATAATTTCATTTTATTTCATTCTATTATTATTTCTCGTGCTATTTGTATTTTATTTCGCTTTTAAAATTTAAACACCTTTAAAAAATAATTATCTTTAACTTAAATAATAAAAATAAATAAAAGCAAAATAAATTAATTTTAAAGATTAGAACATTAAAAGATGAAATATATTATTAATAATAAATTATTTTCTTGCATGTATATCTTTTAATGTATTTTAAATAATATTTTATTTTTATAATAATGATATTTTTACTTCATATTTATATTAATTTTATAAAAAATTTATTGTAAAATTATATTGATTATCATTGTTATATAGAACGGTTATAACATTATTATATAATAGAATATTTAAACAAATCACAAGTACTTTGCAATGAATTTTATGTTTTGACGATTTTTAGTTTTTATAAAATTTCCAAGAAACAAAAACGCGGACACACGCAAATATAAAATAACGCTTAAATTAAATCAAGTTCGTATTTTCCCGCATGATTCGGTTACCGTGCCAAATATATAGACTTCCGTGGGAAATTCCTTCTTGTTCCAGCTAATTGAATCCGAACAAAAGACCTATAATTAAAGCCGATGGAATTTTATCATCAGTTATAACTATGATATAAGAATGAGGTAAAGATTTTTAAATCATAATTATTTTTTTAAATCTAATTAACACGAAAACTATTAAATTTTTTTATTTAAAAACTATTTTCTTTATTTTTAAGATATTAAATGTTACATGTAAAGCTGTTTAATGTAATTTTAATTAATATTTTAATAGCATATTTTAATAATAACAATAAATACTAATTTTTAACAAAGAAACAAAGGAAAAAGTAATGTGAGAAATAGACCGTTAATACCGAAAAAGATAAGACTTACGGAGATTTTATATATATATGCTCACTTGCATGTGCGCAAGCGATACATATTTTACGATACTTAACGTTGTGCCCGCATGCGGATGTCGGATAGTCTTGGTTTTGTTTACACACGACGTCTTAAGGCGAGAGATTGGAAGGAGCTGTTTGTCTAACTAACACAACTTCCGTATGATAAGTTGGTAACTATACTTGAACGTATAAACAGTTCGCTAAGTAAAATAATTCCATTGACATGTACTCAGTAGATATTATTATATTTTTTTTTCAAATTCGAAATGTTCAATTAATCTGCTTCATATCGTATATTATATACAATCTACTATGATATAATAGATTGGATATATCGGATGGAAACATTAAATAAATCAATTCGAATAAATCCTCAACTAAATTAAAACTGTTTTAAAAAGTGTCTGATCAAATGAATCGAAAAATTAATCTCAGAAATAAAAACAGTTTCCAATTTTAATAATATATAGTAATGTATTTTTGCATAAATTCATATAATTCTTTTTCTTCCTATATAATTTAATTCTTGCAATTATTTTTTACATATAAAAATCAAAATATCAAATAATAATTGTAAAGCAAATATTTAACATGATATATTTTGCAATATATAATGTATTTTATTTTATTTTTATATACCTTATCGTAGAAAATGTCTCATAAAACTATATTTTATTAATATATCATAAAATATTTACTGTGTGATGATTCTAATATTTTTATATATGAAGTGACATGATTTTCGATTTATGTTAGATAGTTTTTATTCCGGTATTGGGCAAATAATACTCAAATGATTAGTCTTCTAAATCTTAAAACCTTTTTTCACGAATATATAATGAAATGGAATATTTTCCTCTTATATTGGGCCATTTTTTTAATTTATGCATGCTATACTACATATCTATTTTATTTAACTGTCCTAGACATTGTCGACAGACATCCTTCGATATTCTTTGATGTTGCATTACCGGACAGGATTTAATCAGTCGCAAGTAATTCGGCAAAAGCGCAGAGCAAAAGGTGTCACCGCGAGCAGCGGTTTCGGCGGAAATGAAAGGCTCCCATGCACTCTCGGTGTATATTGCAATCACGGCGCTTTGTCGTTGCATGTCGCGGACATGGGAATGAAGTGGATCAGCCAAGGGTAGTCGATTTAAGAGTCGTCATTAACGCCTGAAGCGTATTACGAGTGTGTTGTTGACAGCGCAAAACTACAATCTCTTGCAATCGTTTATATGATTCCAACAAAATATAAACCACATTATATTAATTACTTGATTTTAAGCGAATTGCTTAAAATTGAAACGACATAATTTTATTATCGAAAAATATTATTCTTGAAAATAGAATGTTCCTCCATAAGCAAGACATTTTAACACATAATTTAAGTTAAGTCTTTAACCTTTTGATTTTCGTGCTAACTTTCTAGACTTATAGTTTGCAAGTGGAGCGAGCAGTTGACCTCAAAACATTTTCTGCATAATAGCGTTTATAATGTTAAAATTATATTAAAATATAATAAATAAATTAATAGTTAATAATACAATATCATTTACTTTTATGTTGTAACGATTTAGAACATCTTTAAAATTAACTGTAATAACAAAATAAATATCATAGAGATTTGATACTCTATATTCTAGTTGTTGTATAACTTGTTATTTTTGTACAATAACACAATTCCGTAAATAATAATAAATGTTAAATTAATATTAATTTAACAAATTTTTTGTAAATAAAAATCAATTGTTTAAAGTAGTAATAATATAATATTCCTAAGAATGGATCACCTCAAATAAATAAAATATATCTTTTTGAAAATTATATATATTATATATATTTATTTGTTACAATAAAACCTTATAATTTAAAAATCAATCAGGAAGATGCACAATTATCAAAATCTTATATAATTATTCAGACAAATCATTTTTTCCAAACGATTCGCTCCGCATGACAGTCAAAAGTTATAATATGATTTTGTGAATGATTTAGTTTGTTAAATAATATCTTTTTAAAAATAGCTTTTGGAATGTTCAAGTATTTCTAAAAATTCCATAAATAAACTGTGGTAACTTAGATTCGTTCCTTTTAGATATATCTCTAGAAATTATATCTAGCAAATGTTAAGATGTTTATGCCATCTGCTGCGCACGAGGAAAAGAAGTATCATTTCTCCCCTTGGTGCGCTCTTACTACTCTTCACATTTGTGTGATTACGTGACCATGCGTTGAGTGAGAATGTGAGTGAAATATGTCACGCGGTCACGCAAATGTGAACAAGTAGGTGAACAGTGTAGAAAGAAAAATTGTAAATAATAGAGTAAAGAATATGACGTTTCGCAGATGCCAAGAATAATGCGAATGCACTAATAAATTGTTGGTCAAGTTTTTGAACGTGTAACAGTTTCGCCGTGGGTACTGTTGGAGGGTGTTGTAACGGCTGGTGCCGTTGTAACGCCGTAATGGCCGCTTTAAATAGTTTAATGAATATGGAAGACAAGGTGCATCGCAGAGTTCCATTCCTGAAGTTACTCGGGCAGCAATAATATTCTCGCGATGCACGAAACACATTGTTCCCTTACTTCTAACGCGATTTATGGAACGAAATAATATACTGCATGATTAGTAAACTGAACCACACATTATGTAAATAAGTAGAGTGCCTAAAATCATTGAATATTTTCTTTATTTGCAAATTTTTTAACCTGTTTAAAGTTATCTTTTTTTAACAAACTAAGCTTTAGGAGAGAAAATAAATGATAGGATTATATTCTTTAGTTCGTTTGAGAAAAGGATTTTATTTTAATGGGATTTTAGAACGTTTAAATAACGTTCTAAAATCCCATTATATAATTAATTGCGTTTGAATGCTTGTGTGTTCATTATGTTGTTCATTAATTAGATTTATTATTTTATTTCTTGACAATACGTATTTAATTGAAGTAAAATGTTATTTTTTTTCATTAGCAATTATTACTCTTTATGATAATAGATTTAAATACAGCATAATTATTTCAGTTCACTATACATGATACGGCGATATCGTTCTGTTTTACGCTCCCATTATACGAGGAAAGTACTGAACCAGTGCTCGAATATTAATAGTTCGCCGGTAGATAATAGCAGAAAAATGATAGTCGACTATTAACTTTCAGTGCATTCGCGTGCAGCCACTAATGATCATGACAGTGGTTACAATAGAGACGAAGAATAAAGATCGACTTCGATGATCGTTCAACGTCACTCGCACTTTGCAAATAATTGTCCGTCATTTAATTTGCATAGTATCGCGCTGGTAGTTTTCTCTAACGCATAGTTTCTTTAACTGTGCATGAAAAATTATTTTGTTATTTAAAAAAAATGTGTACAATTTAAAAAATTAGTAATATTTCTTACCAAGAAGAAAACATTCATTTTATAGTCCTACATTAATTTAACCAGTCCAATACCTGGTCCTCATTGTTTCGAAATCAGGCAGCGGCAGCAAACCGTTTGTTGTACGGTTTACACATGGGGGTAAGGTAAGATCTATGCGCGACGAATCGATTTCTCGAGGATAAACGCCCGGGCGGGCAAATAATCGGGCGCGTTCGAAGTGTCGTTATAAGGGGACAGCCAGATGTTATCGCTCGGCGAGATGGTAGTCCGGGACGCTAGGACAATAGATACCCAGCCCGGCCGGGATTCGGCCGTTTGGATGCACTCCAGATTGTAAGCTAGAACAACAAGCAAAATCCCGTCTACATCGTTGATTCGCAAGAACAGACCAACCCGCAGCTAGTCTTGTTATCAACGCTGACAAAATATATTTGCGAGTAACGCAAATAACAATTTCAAATATACAAGTGTATATGTATAAGCTTATTTCAAGAAATTGCTTTTCGTTGCATATACGACGTCATATTCTAAAAGTACTACTTTTACGAAACTCTGTAATATAAACATTTTGTGTGACAATCAAGTTAGATATCATGATGCGTATACCTACAAAATGTATTTGAAATATCGTGTAATATTTAAGATTTTTCAAATAATAGGAAAATTATATGAAAAATTGTTGAGAAATTTGTAGAAGATTGCTCTGTAACTTTAAAAGTGCAAATACGATTTTGTAGAAAGAAAAATTAATATACATAATTTAATATTTAAGATAAGGAATTTAGAAAGCACATTTTTTTTAATATATCAAGAATAGCAATAATTTTTTAGTTATGAGTGATAGTAGAAAAAAAACTTTTTGGAAAGAGTATATTGTGTGTGTAAACTAAAGAAAATTGAAGAATACAAAACTACACCTTTTAATAAATTTGAAATAAAAATTTTAAATAAATTTATTTTAATATAATTTGTAATTATATAAATAATATAAATATAAGAAATTAAGATAAATGATGATTCGTTTTCGCTAAGAAAAGAAATTATTTCAAATTGATTAAAAAATATATTGTTACAAAATAATAAATGATTAAATATGCAAAATTATTTATTTTAATTTTTTGAAAATACTATTTGAAAATCCTTGATGTAAAATTTGTTTTATGCACAATTATCTCTAACAGTAATCCATTATGGAAAATAATCCCCTGAGAAGTGAGAAATTTGTTCATACTCCAAGAAACTATCCGCGTTATTTCGTCATGAGATTAATTATCGACGTCGCATAAATATCCGAAGGAATCGATCGACGCATTTGCGAAAAGCCGTCGCACTCTACCTATTCCCTTGGTTGAAATATTTGCCGATGCATACCGAGCATGATTTAAAAGGGCAATTTCGCGATAGTAACCGCAATTAATAACGGCGCCGGTCGTTATATACTTCTTCCGGCGCGGCGATCGATTGACAATGGATTATTATCGATCGATATCTTTGGCCCATTGTTGCAGCTGTTTCGTCGAGAAGTTCGTCCCGATTGATCAGCAGAATCGGATTGGATGTACGTTGTTCCGGTGATTGCACCAGGGATGCAAATTGTAGCATCGTAGTCATTGCCGTTGTGTCGCGCGAATTCGATTATGAAAGCAAACGCGTTCGATGGACGCTGTTGTTGCGTATAAATTTTCATCGGCATACTTCGCAAATATACACGAAAATATTTGCATAATTTGTAAAAAATCATTAAGAAATTTGCAGCATTTATAAAAAATCATTCGATTGCAGTACTTTGAAAATTTTTCGAATAGAAATCCATTTAGCTTTTACCTAATCAAAGAAATTTATTTGTTTTAATTGAAGAATCGGATCTAATTATTTAATTATTTGTATAAAAAAATTATTTAAAAATCTATTCCACAATAGAGCTTAATCATCAGAGGAGAAAATTTTCATAAGTGTCAAATGTGAATCTCCTTAATTTCATTTCTGAGAATGCATCATTCAATTGTTTTAAACTTGTTAACGCTGAAAATTCAAAATTAAGAATCGAAACGTTTGTGTGGAAAAAATTATGTAAAAGTAGAGAATATAAATTAAAGATTATACACTACAAAACAATCATGATATATTAGCTCTTATTTAAAAATTATTAGATAATTTTTTATTTAAAAAAGTATATATTAATTTTATATTTCAAGTTTGTAAA
This sequence comes from Atta cephalotes, assembly GCF_000143395.1. Lineage (NCBI taxonomy): Eukaryota > Metazoa > Arthropoda > Insecta > Hymenoptera > Formicidae > Atta > Atta cephalotes. The sequence goes on along the minus strand of NW_012130094.1, from coordinate 15,839 downwards.
AAAATTTAGTAAAAGTTGTAAATATAGAAAGAAAGCCTGTATGAGCCAACGGAATTAACGATGTGTAAATTATTGTGTATATTTATTACATATATATTTATCAAGAATTACATACAAAAGTCTAAATACACAAAATTACATATGTTTCACAAAGTGAGTCTTCTTCTGAAGTCTGAGTCGTTTATTGATATGGAATCAAGTTTAATGTAGAATCTTTAATCTGTTACAATTGCAAATACCAATTAAAGTAATTAAAGTCATCGTATTAAAATAATTGAAGTTTTCTTATAAAATCCACAATATATATTATTAATAAATATAATGACGCATTCCCGCATCGTTAACTCAGCGTTAGCTCATACAGGTTTTCCTTTTACCTTTTACTTTATAATTCTCAAAACTTTATTTGTTATTAGAGTAAAAAAAATTACATTAATTAAGGTATATAAAGGTATATAAAAAAAATTCAAGGTATATAAAGGAATTTTATTTTGTTTTAAAAATACAACTTTAAAATCTTTTGAAGCGACTAAAACGAATAGTTCTGTAGTTTTGCAAGACTAGTACAAAGTAGGAAAACTATGAGAAAACGACAAAACATGTAAAAAAGAGGAACAGCCATATTCAGGACTATCTTACCAGTATGCTCGCGAATTCTCTCTCTTTCTCTTTTTTTTTCTTCTTTCCGTGGTCGAAAACGGTAATTTTGTATGGAAGAACGTCAAGAATTTTAGCTCGGTGGGTCGGGAACTGAATCTCCTCCAACTTTACGTCCAGCATGGCAAGGAAAAGCTCGCTCCGCTAACAAAGCAAACTTTTCTCAAGAGCGGCGAAGAAAATGCCACGACGTGCATTTCGTATGCGAATTCTGTCGGTTTGAAGGATGCGTCACGAGAGTGCATTCTCGAGTCTTTGCTATTTTTTGATCGGGGTCGTATGAGTAACAAGTCAGCTGGAACGCGTCGATTATGTGAGATGAGCAGACACTCACGTATGCGGTATGGAATTCATTAATAAGAGACGTGACGTCGCGATCTGGAATTGGCGGACGCTGACGTGAGCACGACGTACATATTATTGAATCGTATAAAATATTAAATGTTTATCTAAATTGCTATAATAAATGACTTATAATATAATTATCTTTAATATTATTATCTATAATTATCTTTACTAAAGCTAAATTATGTTTTAATAATCAGCACATAATCTTCTTAAATTTGTGGAATTATTATAATAATGTTATAAGAATTATAAAAATCTGAATTATAAAAATTTTAAATTGTAAAACTGCACGATTTCTCCATTAATTAAGTGGTGACTCTACGTGTGAACCTATATAACGACGATCTGCGCACATTTGTCCTCGAAATTTCATTGTTGCGGAAGTGAATCCATACGGAAAGTCAACGCAAAGGAGAAACGTCGGTCTCGTGTCACAGGGCATCTACCTGTCGTTCACACATGAGAACCGGCGTATCGTTGACACCTGTTCGAGCGGATAAATCACACGTACGTCGTTGGTGGCGTAACATGTGCCCGGTTATGTCTGGCGTCTCTTTTACAAGCTGAGAGTGAGGTCGAGGGTGAGAGTTTTGAATGGAGCCGCCACAAGCACGGCGATACCCACCTGTTTCATCGGTCGGCGAACTTCGCGAACTCCACTCATACAACTCGTATTTCCGCGTAATAAATGTGATAAATAAGCATCGTGTTTCAAGATGTTCCTACTGCGTGTCGTTCAATTTCTATAATTTGTTGCAAAAGTATGTTATACAGGTCAAAAGTAAATGAACTATCCTTTCATTCGTAATCCTTTTTATATTTGATTTTTTTACTCTTATATTTTTTTACATTAAAGTTAAAGAAAAAATTTTAATAAATTTAATATATATTAAAAGTAAATATTATAATACATTCAAAAAGGAGATAATTTTTTATGCTATAGTTAATAATAAGGAAAATACAATTAAAAATATAGATAATCAAGAATAACTTAAAAAAATAAAAAACTGATAATGTATTTATGTTATTTTAATATCGTTGATCTCAGTGTATGATTATAACGTTGAACTAAAATAACTATAAACAATAATTATAAACAAAATTATTTTATTAAAAAAAATAAAATATTTCAAAATAATTTAACTTACTATAAAAGTCATGTGTAAAACATCAAATAGTTTTATTTTTTTTAACTAAATTTTGTAGTTTTATAAATATTTAAATAACTATTGACGAGACCAACTCGCTGGTATATGGCATAAACTATAAAAAAATTGCTAAAAAGATTATATTATTAATTTTCCATTTTTAAAGTTAGTTTTATAAAAATCTCGTATAAATGTGTTTATTTTACATTTTCAAGTTTTTTGCACGGAATTCCCTTCTTTTCGATTGTACAATTTTCATAGACTATATATATTTATCTTTATATTATACATGCGTACATATACATATATGTATTACATTCATAGTGGCAACGAATTTTAAACTATTGTCTTTATTGCTTGAGAATTCATTTTGATTCAACAATATAAAGGTTTAATAAATATCTTTAAATTGGCATTATTCTTGCTTTCAATGTTGAACTTTGAAAGATAAGTTAATATTCTTCTTAAACGATGTAAAAAGAGCTAAAATATTTATTTCAATTTTTCTGACATTAAACGTATATTTAGATTTCTACATTGTTTCAGAGTGTTTGGTTTTCAGAGTATCTATAGCTCAGAGAAAATATTTAACTTTCGGTGAATCCGACGAATTTGTATTCCGCGTATAAATCCGTCCAACGAAGCGTAAAATTCGTGTCCGATTTTGGAGTTATGCTACGAGTCGCGCACCCTATGCGTAATCTAATATTTATACAATTAAGCCGATGGCGGTGGGCGAATGCCAGGGTGAAGGGACGACTAACGAAACCTCGTTAGGCCGATCGGAGCGTGAAACCGTCGGCGGCGGTTTCAACCCTTCAAAATGGCCCTTTCCCTGAAAGATGGCCGAGCCTAGCTAATTTTTACGAAAATTACACGAGAGGCAATCTGCCATGCTATAGGCACGTCAAGATGCCATTTTGTGTCAGGACCGCCTCCATCATCTATACTTTTCCATGTTGACTTTGGTCTCGCTTTGCAATAACGCTCGTGTATTTAGAAAAAGCTTCGCATAATAAAACAGTAAATTATAATTGTCTTTAAGAGTCAACACAGGATATCTAAATAATTTATTCTACAAATATTAATATAAAAATATACGTTTTGACCACTGATTCGGATCCTCTTCAGTGCATAATTAAGCAAATTAATATGCAAATACGCAAATTAATATCGATAATATATGAATATAATCAATTTTTTAAATTAGTCTTACAAAATTAAAGTTATTTTAGCGAATGTTGAATTCAATCTTAATGTGTTGTTATAGCTTTATATACAGTTCATCTATTTTTATCAATGCATTAAATTGCCGAATTTACTTAACATTGATTTTACTAAACATTAGATATTATTACATTATTAATTATAAATTAAAAAGAATTTTGTCACAACCATCTTACATGAAAGTGTTTCGTATAATATATTCGAAGTGTTGACAGCTCACGCGCTATAGATCTAATGAGAGTCGTCACGCAAAATATCAATCGATATATACGAAGATGGATGAAGAAAAGAGAGAATATCTTTGGATAGTAATAAATAATTTTCCTGAGATTGTTAATAAATAAATATGAGCTAAATATGTAAAAAGCAAGATATATATATATATATATATATATATCTTTCTTACTCATGAAATAGTCTAATGGATTTTACAAGTACGAATTTCTCGATTAAGTTTTCCACATAATTTGCAACATGAAAGAATGTCATATTCTACAGAAATTCAATTTATTTTAACTTAAAATTATTTCTTCTAAATCGTATACTTCGATTATTTTGTGACTCCTGTTTGTCGACGCTTATAGTTTTCCTCGCTTAGAGCTGACTTAATAATTTGTCAGGGCATCTCGACTGAAGAAAGGGCACCAGAGTCGGCTACTGGTTCGGGGTTGCGTATCTTTCGCAAAGATCTCGTCCCCAAGAGCATGCGGGCCACTTTGTTTCGGCAATGAGAACATCAAAGGACCCTACCGTTTCTCCCTTTTCTCTCTCTCTCTCTCTCCTCGTGTGCAAGAGGAAAAAAGGAGAGGGAGAAAGAGGAGAGGGATAAAGTAAAGAGAGTTCATATAATTTGCTTTTCACTTCGACGGATTTCAATACTATCGGAAATCTAGGAATCCATCCATCCCTCTTCCCTCTACCCTTTTCGCTTCCTCTCGCTCGGCAGTAATCGTGCACGTCTCTTCTACAAAGGCACGAAATTAGTTTCGGACGAGATTCGATTTTCATCGACGGCTGGCATATGGGATCGAAAAGAGGCCGTTTAGCAGGATACACATGATGTGACATCTGCGAAAAGCGAAAGCGACGAAGAGATATACCATCGGAATGATCAGAATTGACATTATATAAGGAAAAACATCGATTTTTATTCTATAAGGAAGTGGTTTATGTTAGTGCAAAATTTATAGAAAGTATATGTAAATCATGCTGATATCAGATATTGATGATGAAAAAGATATCTAAATAATAAGATATCTGAATAAGAATCGTTTAAATAAAGTTCCTTTGTTTTAAAAAACACAGTTAAATATTATCGTTAGGAATAAAATAAAATATAATAGTTTGAATTATTTCCATATTATTATAATTTTTCATTCGAATGATACAACATTTAATTTTAATAATAAAAAAATAATAATAAAATACTTTTACATTTCATGATAAACTCAGGTTTAGACTTTTTTAGATTTTGTTTTATATTTTCACATGGTGTGTATATGAATTTGTTAAAATATAATTGTGTGTGAAACATTTTCTATTTTATTGGCAATGATTTAATGCAAGATAAATTTTGCCATTTGTAATTTATTATTCTGATTGATCTTTGTAATTAATAATAAGTAATGATTTGTGTATGTATACGTGAATGAAAGAAAGCTAGATTTTTTAAAACAGTACACTTTAAGATCTATTGAAGTTCTTTTAATTAATCTATACGATAATAATAACAATAAATTGTAATAATAAATTTTATACGTTTAAATATATTCAGATTAATTATTCGAGCAATTCGTTCTGTTCTCTTATGTACTTTAAATGGAATATCGAGGTAATTTTTTTTCTGAGAAAAAATCCTATACATTGTGAATCATTCGCGAGAAAAGAATTCCTGATAAACCACTGCGTTATCGTGCTGCCTTTGCTTGGAATATTGTGCTCAACTATAATAGCCGATGACGTTGCATGCACTCTACGAAGTTCTCCGCTTTCACAAGCGGCTTTCTTACAGAATAAAGATCGACGTTGTTTCTCCTTAATGTCAATTCGCATAACTTCCGTGTATTGTATCTCGTAGCGTCGATGTTCATCGTCTTCGCTTTTCGTAAACGTCACATCGTATATAACGTAAACTAACATGTCAGAGTAAAACGTAATACAATCGATAGGGAGCCTCTTAAAAAAAAATAAAGACGAGAGACGAGAATAAAGTATTAATTCTGAACTATGTTTCAGAGAAAAATTATTTGAAATCTTTGAAAATTAATATTTATATTTAATCTATTTATATGTTTACATACATGGTTGACAATAGCTGTTAAAATATGTTTAAAAATTTAATATTTTATTTGACAAATTAAATTATTTTTGATTTTTTATTTATTACTTCCTCAGTAATATTTTTATTTATTTTATTAAAAATGAAATGTGTGCTGTGTGTATTCATTTTCAAGACAAATTTGACATATAACGTAAGATTAATTGTTTTAAAAAAAATGTAAATAATTGTTAACTTTCTATTTGTTAAAATTTTTTTTTCAAATGACATTTAAAAAAATATTTTTCCGTACTTTTATTTATTTTTTACAGCCGATCATTTTTTTCATCATATACATTTAAACTAAATGTAAATAAATTTACTCTCTAAATCTGAATCAGTGGATAATCACTGATATCAGTGCCAAGTATGCCACTGGTAATCAGTGAATTAAATATGAGATCCCTAACTAAATGTAAATAAATTTACTCTCTAAATCTGAATCAGTAGATAATCACTGATATCAGTGCCAAGTATGCCACTGGTAATCAGTGAATTAAATATGAGATCCCTAACCCCTAAGCTAATCTTTATTATGTGATGTTACTAACTTTGTTTTAGTGCTTAAATTCAATGAATATGGTATTGGAAAATTGAAATTAACGTGCAAATATCAATATTTTAGTTATGTAATGCTCAAACATTCTTCCTTTTTTAGTTGAACTTCACTGATTATCAGTGCCAAATATGCCACTAGATAATTAGTGACTCACTGATTCAGATTTAGAGAGTATACATAAATTATAAGCGCAAGTATAAATTATTAGCGCAAATAATGAATTAAAATAAAGCTGAATTTTTTAAAATAAATTCTTCATTTATTGTATTAATTTATTGTATTAATTTAATTATGCACTGCTTTTTAAAATTATAAAAATAATTTGATGACTGTAACTTTAAATATATTATTGTAATGTGCGCGTATATACGCGCATATATGTATATGTATGTGAATAAGTTAAACAGAAATTATAAATAAAAAAATATTAGATAATTATTAGATAAGTTTGTATTTGACTGGCATATAATATTTTAATTAAAGTTGCTGCTCACGGCAATAAATAGTAATGTCTGTATTTTATTTAAATTAACTCATTTTATTTAACTGATTTCTGTAACTATGCATGACACTTCAGTGTCGCAAGAAAATCTTACAAAATTAAGAGCTTAATTTCTTGAAAGACATTCCGATTCCTTCTTCAGAAGAAGACAAGCTTCGCAGCTTAGTTGCCATTTTCCACTGCGCTTATTTTCCTATAGTCAGAGAGAGGATGTAAAGAGGGCCCGATTCCCGGCGTCACAGTCGCTCCACTGTCGCGGAAGAATCATGGACGCGCAAGTTTACGAGATTGGCATGCAAACTCGCCCTGTTGCCGTCGCGAGAAAGAGAAACGAATCGCCTTTTTATTCGGTCGACAAAATCGATACTACTCGACGGGGCCCGCCCGTGTGCCGAACGTGAAAAAGGGCGCCATGGCCCCCTGGATGGATAGCTGAAACGACGGATGGACGGATGCATAGCAAACACCGTACGATGGGATTTTCAAGGATTCCTTCGTTTCCTCCTTCCAAATACGGTCGACAGCCGATGCTGAACTTAATATTGATTCGCGTTACGCGCTTGCAATAGAACAGTTATTCAATATACATATATTCGTTCCTGCAATAAAGTCTACATTTCTAAGATAATCAATTACATTGATACCAAGGAATTTGCTATTCTTAAGTAAAGTTGAAAATATAATTGAAGAACTTGTTCAGATTTCTTAAGAATACCAATTATTTGAAACATAACAGAAATAATTTTGTATTAATATATAAATATTAACATATAAATTATTCTTCTAGACTTAATAAATGTATATTTATTATAATTATGATGACCATATTTTCTTAAAGAAAAATAAAGGACAAATTTGAAAAGGTTAGAGTTTTGTCCTTTTGTTTTCAAATTAGTTTGTAACTGTCAAGACTCTGTGCATTATAAAATTTTATTGATATATAATAAAAAAAAAATAAATTGAGATAATGCGCAGTTTTCTGATAGTTTGAAACTGATTCGACTGTATTGGAACAAACCTTTGAAATAATAAAAGGTTCGAAATAATAAAAAATAAAAAACAATCGTAGTTTGAATAAATTTAATTTTAAAAGTTAAGACATATAAAAAATTAACAAAACAAATTGTATTTATATACATGAAACTGTAAAAATTTGCTCATTAATATAATATTAAACATTAGAACGCTAGTTAGAAAAGAACTCGGAAAAGAATTTTCCGTAATATCAAATAAATGACAGTATTGAAAAATAAAGGACTGTCCTTTACAATAAAGGACATATGGTAATTATAATATTAATATACATTATTTTTCTAGATTTAATAAATATATATTTATTATAATCTAAATATTGTCTATAATAAAAAAACCACTTGCTATAACATTTTTATTTTAATATAATACTACAGTATTCGAAATTAGAAATATTTTAAATTTTAATATTTGAGTCAAAGTATATATAATAGCATGTATTACAGAGTGTATTCTCCTTAACATGTAGCCGCTTACTCGTCTGTGAATCGTAAAAATGAGCCGGTCGTAAACGAAGACTTCGAACAGTCATGTTGAATGCGAAAACACAACGGTATCCATTACAATTTGAACTTCAGATACACGAAATAATAAATTGAGACATGTTACGGATTTTATATGGACCAAGAACATCTATGAAAATTTTTATGAGCGCATTACACGTGAGACATGTAATTATAAGGTATTAAATTCATAACAGATAAGAATGTTCTAATAGAGCGTTAATATAATTTCTACATAATTGAATACAGTGGATAAAAGAATACATAAATATATAATTTTTTCCACTTTTGCTGAAAATATTTTCAATTGATACTTATTACTTATTACTTGACATTATCGGCAGCTTACAGCTGAATGCTCTTTAAAAATTAACGCAGCGAACTTCCTATGACTTACTTCTGCTTGAAACTTATCGAGTATTGTAGATTTCATGAAAAGAACATTTATAACATATATCAGAACATTTACAATAATGTTTTTAATGTATTAAGTTTAAATTATGTAATGATGAAATGAATTATATTGTTAATTACACATCTAAAATAATTAAATAGTTTTAAATAAATTCTTATATATTCTTGCTATTTTTAAAGTTTATTTTAATTACAATTGTAATTACAATTATTTAATTTTAAAATTGTTTATAATTTACAATTAATTATAAATATATAGATCCTTTTTTGAGAATAATATATTTATAGCATTTCTTTAAATAAATTTTTAAATAAAAATTGTTCATTAAGAATGTTAGAATATATAAAATAGAAAAAAATAGAAAAAGGATCAAAGTTTTTTTTCACTTTAATCTAAAAAGAAAGTTGATTATGGTGACATCAATGATATAAAAAATATAAATCTCTAGTTAACTCTTTTTACATTTAATTTTAATTATGTGTATTATCTAACTATCTATCTATCTATACATATATATATATATATATATATATATATATATATATATATATATAANACACACNCACGCTACACGCACACACTACACACACTACAC
>NW_012130094.1:0-6516 GCF_000143395.1 Atta cephalotes | reverse complement strand
GTAAATATTATAGTANACACAACTACAACGACAACGCACGACACACACACACACACACACACANACACACACACANACACACATATTAAATTTTTTTATAATTAAGTATTACAATATTAAAACATATAAATACTATAATATGTTTATATTAATTAAATATTGTAATTTTAATGAATTATATAAAATTTGTTAAATAATGCTTGATCAATTATAGCTTTAATTATGATATTGGAAATTGATAAAATTAATAACGTATTTTTCTCGATAATATTTGTTAACTCGCTTTGTTCCAAAACCGAAATTGAGTTTAAGACAAGGTTTGAAGTTATACGTGAAACTTGGATTCCCCGCGAGAGTATTCCGCAATACACACGCATGAAATCACATATTGGAAGTAGATCTCGAAACTCACACTTCTCATACTTCTGGGATTATGCACTGGGTGATCGATAAGTCCCTTTGCTAGCGTGCATTAATATTCGACGAGTTGGACGTCTGACGATTTCTTGGCGATTTTATAATCTGAAGAAGATGGACGAAATTCTCGTTGGTTGATTTCGGACGTCATCGAACTCGAAATGGTCGGATATGTTGCTCGTGCAAATAAAATATCCGCGAAAAAACATCTCGGTAACTCGCAGATACCCGGTCGGAAAAGACATGATCGTTGGATGCAGGAAATTGAGGATTTCATATATAGGTATTTCGTGAGATATATCCTCTTGAGGTTTTTTATTCTTTAAAAATTGAGTAAAATTTGGAAAAGAGTTCGATGCAGTAAAATTTGTTTTAAATATTCTCTTTATATAAATTTTATTTTAAATAGTTATACTAATAAAAAGATGAGACGCAATTTTTTAAATATAAATGTAATTAAAAAAAATGAATTAAATATTTGATTAATATAAAATTATTTAGAAATAAAAAAACTTATATGTAATGCATTACAGGATTTATTAATAAGCATATTTAATTTCATGTTAACTTCCGAGTTTAAATTTTAAATTATATATTTTTAGTATATTTAGAGTAAATTAAATAATTTCTAAATAAATAAAGAAATCCCATATTCGCACATAACCAGATAAAATGTTACATATTTATTTTTATAGTTAGTACACATTTCACTCTGTATGACATGACTTGGCTAACATAGTACATGCAAGTACCTTCTTCAAGAAGTATAAAATAGCAGTAAATCTTGTCGAGAGGAAAATAACATTCTGTCCACACATAGACGGTCATTCAGTCGTCCGGGAAGAAAGACTGTGCTTTCCGAAAGTGGGTGCTTTATTCTGAGTGAAATTATACCGTGGCAGAGGTACAGTTATTGCGTCACGACATGTGAATCGATATGTTGGTCGTTCATGATTCTGCAGTGTAAAATATTGCCGAGAAATTGAAGGTAAGGCACAGCAGATTATCGTGACCGCGAGATATCGAGCTACGTGCTAGCGTATCCCACGATAACATATGAAAGATGTGTCATCCCCCTTGGGCAAAAGTAGGAGGGAGTCGAATTCGTCTCGAAAATAATGCTGACGCAAGTTTCCAATCCTTCGCAATGCGCCGGTTATTGTTTTATAGGATAGAACAAGACACTAGCTGGTCAATCTCTCGACTGACGGAAATAGCGCGGCAACGATACCGTTATCTATAGTATTTCAGGTAATTCCCCAATAGATTAGAAATAAAGTACATTGGATTATTTAAGGTTGAGGATACTATTGAGATACGTAAAGACAGTAGTAGTATAACTTTACGATAGTTTTGCGGAATAAATTGAACGGTATATACATCAAATTAGTTATTTAATCAATACTAAATAAATTTGAAAGATAATAAGATAAATAAGGGCCAATTAAATGATTATAACTTATATTTATTGTTTTCTTGATATTTTGATAATTGTGCTTTATACAGGTAATAATGCAATATCATTTAATTTAAAAACTAATTATTATTAATTTAACAGATAAATCAATCTTTTTATGTACTATTAAAAATTGGTTATCTTAAATCTTTTTTATATCATTATTAAGAATCAATATAATATTCTTAAGTTGGAAATGTAATAAAAATTGCAAGTAAATCAATCAATCAAAGACAATTTTAAATATTTAAGAAGTAGTAGAAGTGAGAAAATTTAAAATGAATCGGTTAATCAAAGATAACTTTATTTCAGTCTTACATTAATTTACATTAAAAAATGTCTAATTTCTTAATGCACTTCATATATGACAAAGAAGAAAATTTATATACAACAAAGATTATCAATCATAATTAGCTAGAATAAGCAGAAATAAGCAATTTAAAGAATGGATCTTTTAATTTAATAATGCTAATTAAATTCTACATTTTATTAATACTTGCAAACGAATTGATGGGTTCATCCCACACAACGATAAACATAGATGACTAGAGTGACACACGCTCGCTGATGCCATCGTTGTTGACTGGCACGAAATAGGGACGGCAAGAGTGGTTGTGCAAGCGGTGATTAAAGTTATCGACCATAATGAGAAGCGGGAACTCTCGAGTTAACGACTACTGGGCTAGGCTAGTCGCGTTTACATTGTTGGTAGCGGATACTGTGAGAGTTTAGACATAATGCGAATATACCGTTAGCTACGGCAATTTTTTAAAAAATCTGCAGAAGCTAAGAATATCGCAGGTCGTTTATTATCTGAAAATTGTTGATACAAAACCGGCATTTCATATCCAACGGTCTAATAGAAGACGGGAAAAAAAGAAGATGGAAAAATCTCAAACAACCATAAAGGGATAAGAAGACTACGAAGAATTTCAGGAAACCTTCAAGCTAAGCTTCAACCAGATCATCGATCTTCCAACGTTCCATTTTTCTTCGCTCATTTGACTGATCGATGATGCACCCCAGGTTTTCATAGCTATTGAATCGATGAATTTCATAGCTGTCGAAGCACCTTCTTCGCTTCCGGCAACACGTGCTGTATTCGCTTTTTATACGTACGTGGATCTTGTTTCGTAGATTAATGGTCTTAGCGTTCTCAATTTATCAAAATATATGTAATTATATTGAATTATCTTAGTACTAGTAATACTATATCTATAGAAAATTAATTTTATTTTACATGAAAGTAATAACTTTGCATGAAGAAGCAAATAAAAGAAATAGAGTAAAATTTTATCATATAATATTTTATTCTGAAGAAAAATAATATATTACAAATACGATAAAATAGGAAGAATATATGAAAAGATTATTTTATTTGCGTATTTCTTAGATTTTAAAAAATTTAAACTTTGAAAAATTTATCGTTTATTTGCGTGCATGTAGGTCTAGATATCATTATACTCATCGTGGCCAAGAATAGCAGTCATGCTTGTTCAGTTTATACACACATACGGTAGTTTTCGCAGGCGGGTGCGACAATGAGGTCGACGTCATTACGGAAATATTTCTCTTCACCGTTTTCCTCTCTTCAGGTTCTCTAACCAACCATTTCTTCGTTGCAAAGGTCTCTTCGACGGCGATACGGCCTCGCGAATGAGGCGCTCGAAGCTGCAAAGATCACTCCCTCATGAATATTCACCTGTGGTGGCCGAATTAGTCGCCCTTTCCCTTTCTCCCCTACCACCCTTCTCGTTTGCGGTAACGCGAAACGTGCTATGAGTACTCTGACGCCAACATTTACGGAAGACTACAACAATGATTATCATTGCAACTGCGATTTCGATGGAACATTATATTATATGTCCTCGGAATCACTGTCTGTTGCAGATTCTATATGATTAATATATGCAGTGGAATCTAAATATTTCTAATATTCGAAACACCAATTTTTACCAATTTTTGTCCTTTTTTCTTTTTTCTTTTCTCCTTTTATAATTTTAGGTTGTCTTAGAATATATCACGCTTTAATAGTAATTTGTTTATTTCTAATATCTTTCCTCAATCTTTACACGGTTTTGTTAAAGTTTCTAAAAATTTAACTAGATACAGGTTTAAAAATAATTTTGTTGGATCAAAATAATTATGTGGGACGCTCAAGCATAAAATTCTAAAAAAAATTCTGATATTGTAATAAACAGCTTTCTTACATATTTTGGTAATTCATAAAGTTATTTTCAAATCTTCTTTTCTCAGCTCGCCTCTTGTCAGATGTGGTAACCTATTTTACATATGTATATACACTGATATATAGGATCTACAGTTTTCAAATACCGAATTCGTCATATCAAAAGCGGTTGTCATAGCAAAGATACTTTCGGTGATTTGCCATTGCCTTTCGAGAGCTGACGATAATAATAAAAATTGATATGTGTATTCTGAATGGATTTAAAAACCTTTGGCATAGAAGAGTAGCCACACAATTCTCTATACAGAGTGAAACGTTTATAAAATAGGCTATTTGAATAATTCTTTTTTTTTAAAATAGAAAGAAAATTTTCAAACAAAAGTTGAAACAACACTATCAAAATATGTTCTCAAAACTAAGCAATTTTGAAACTTTTCTTTCTATTGTTAAAAACAAGCGAATTATTTAGATAGCCTCACCTTATAAACTTATAATCGTCACATTTTTAAATCTTTATCTAGCTAAATTTTTAGGTATTTTGACAAAATTGCTCTTTCTATGTACATCTACTTCTATATACTATATGTAGTGACAGTATCTGGTCATACTCCTGATTATATGGTTATATGTAACATTTTCTATTTTTGTCGCTGTACATACATAGACACATGTCGTGTAAAGAATATAGAATAGAATAGAAAAGATTAATATACGATAAGAAATATGGTTGTGCGTAACTTTTTCAATGATATAGTTATTTTTTCAATATTGTGATTTAGATAGCACTTTAAATAGCCCATGACAGGTTTTGTTACTGTACAACTAATAATGTTATTGAATATAACATATTTTCTTGTGGAACAGAATAATAAATGTATTTCTCTGCTTGACAATTTTTCTATTATTAACATAAAAATGTTTTCTTTTTTTATACAAATGTATCGTACGTATTTTCATAAAATCTGCGTTATTTTACTGCAAATAAATTTATCATTAATAATTTGTCTTCAATTTTTATATTATATGCTTTTCTTTTATTGCTAAAAAAAGAATTATTGTATTGTGCTAAAATTTGATAGCAGCAATAAATAGTATCTTAAATAGCAAATATTTCATCGTTTATTTGCCGATCAATTTTTTAAAGTATCTACATCTGATGTTTAGTTTAATATATAATTATATGTGCACAATATTGTAGATATTTGGTGTTGTGGTACACAATATTGTAGATATTTGGTGTTGTGGTAACGATTGGCTCGTTAATCGCGAGTCTGGTAAAGATTCATGAGAAGCCGCGCTGTGAAGACCGTTAGGAATAATTAAGGGAAGCTCATAATTACACTCGGCAGACATCTCGAGATTTTCTTTTTCGCAGATCTCGCTTGGCAAGCTTCTTTCGAAAGCCATCAACTCGTTTATCTCAACCTCCGTTCTGGAATTTCGATGACGCATACTTATTAAACGTTTTACTTCTTGCTATCTGTAGTTAAGTTTTCTGCAGAATGTAGTGCCATAGTTATAAAACTCTTACAAGCATTTATGATAATATTTCTTTTTAAATGTACACGTAGAAAGATTTAGAATGTTATAACAAAGTTTGCAAAAAAGATAAAAATAGATAATAATATACATTTGATGCTTAAAAAATATTTGATAAAGTACATTTTTATCAACGGATTATATTAATAATTACTTAATTACAAACTATTGTTTCATATTTGAATTAATATTTTAATAGATATTAAGAAGTGATAACAAAAACTGTGATTCAATTTTGCTACTATGTTTAAAACTTTCTTTTACGATTTAATGATAATAATAAATTTGCAAAGTGTAAGCACTATTAGAACTCATAATTATCAAGAATTATACAAGAAGGAAATGTTATGTTCTTCAACTGGCGATCGTTCAAATGAGCCCCCTTTTTGTTCGTACTTGAAATTGCCATACGGCTTATTACGGCGTTACACCCTTCAATCGCAAAGTTGGACGCCGTAAAAGCGTCGTGATACAAACCGCGTCTCTCCAGACAATAAGAAAGGACGGTAGTTTCACGACGAATAGAAATTTCTTTGGTTGAGCATTAAATAATGATCTTAGTAATTTTATTGCATTAAAAAGTTTTGATCCTCATAATGAACAAGAAAGATAAAAGTTTCTTTAAAAAATATTTAAATATATTATGCAAGCATACACAATATGCATCAATGTCAATTATATAAGAAATATAAAATACATATAAAAAGATTAAATAAATAATATAGCTTTAATAATTAAAAATAAAGTTTTTAATTTTTAAACTTTCAGTAAAATGATTGCTTGTTCTTAACTAACGTAATTAATTTTAAATTAATGAAAATTATATGCAGAACATTGCAGGACAGAGAGAGAGAGAGAGAGAGAGAGAGAGAGAGAGAGAGAGAGAGAGAGAGAGAGAGAGAGAGAGAGAGAGAGA
>NW_012130093.1:3900519-3907433 GCF_000143395.1 Atta cephalotes | reverse complement strand
TGTACATGTTATTTCTTGAAATTGAAGTTTTATTTATAAGTATTTCACATCAGAAACAAAAATCTTTTATAAATTATTTATTAGTAATTAAATATTAAGTAGTAATTAAATATTATAGTAATTAAATATTATAAAATAAATATATGTAACATAAAAAAATAAAAAAGAACTAAATTAATAATGTATAAATATATGAAATAAATGCTGAAATAAATACTTTAAAAACTGTATACCTAATATAACAAAATTATCGTCATATCTATCAAAAATTTGTGATTAATCACAATAATGAGATAGAACCATATCTTGTAGTAATTTAATTTTAATCTTATTATAACAAGAAATGATTGTCATTTTTAAACAATTCATTTGATATTATAGCTGTGTAACATAAACCGTACAAGAGCGTTCGAAGAAACAAAGTATTTATTTTTACTAGTTTAGATTGACCAATAATGTTGACTTTTTATATTTTTAAAAGTAATTCATATCGTTTTTAAGGTATACGAATAACGAATTCCTTAAGATAACTTAGATTCAGATAACAAACGTTGCATATAAACATATTATTCGTTAAAACATTACACTGAAAAATTAATATTTGTAAAGCAAAATTCCACATTAAATACACTGCCCGAATCCATTCTCAAAAGAGAATAGAAACAGACAAACTATTTTCTATTGGCGCTGATCTCTCAGATAAAAAAAGATTCGATACGCCGAAATGCTTTCTTATACAGGGTGCGTCACCAAAATCCGAACAAATCGAACAATTTCTTTAAACAAAATGTTTTTAATGAAAAATTAAATATTACAATACAAAAAATTCTTTTACATGGCACTTGGGGGATTCTCGTAGAGCACAATTATTTTATATATCCCCATTAGCTTAAATGACAGTCTCTATTCTCGGTCTGAAGTGTTTGCACGCTGTAGCGCCGATGAATGCTCAATAGCGATCCTTAATGACGTCACATAAGGATGTCGAGACTTGTTTGTGACTCTTTCAACTACGCTCCATACGTAGTCCAAAGGGCTGTTGAGAGATCAGAATGGGAGCCGAAGCGAGAAATTCGGCTTGTCCTGACAGCCAGCCAGAGAGAGCATCTGTCATATCTTTAATATACGATTTGTATCGAAGGTCCTCCTCGGCAATTCGACGCATTATTGGTTCGCTTATACCAACAATCGATGCTAATTTTCGCAACGATTACCCTGGATCATCCGAAATCAGCGCTTGAGACCTTTCAATGACTGCGGGGATCCTCGCGTTCTTTCGAGTGACTCTTCCTCGCTGACATACTGGAACCTTCGTTGGACTTCTAAAGCCGTATATTTTATCACAATGTCATAAATGGTTGATTTCGGGTATCCAAAGAACCGAATTATTTCCGTTGCTGAGCGCTCAGCGCGAAGGTCTTCGATGATTGCGGCTCCTCGATTATACTTTGGTTTCAACCGCGGCCATTTTGAGAATATGACTGAGAATATTACTAGAAGCATCAGGCTTTATCGGAACAGCTTTGTCGTCAACAACAATCTCTGGCGGAGGCATAATATAGCGGAAAATT
This sequence comes from Atta cephalotes, assembly GCF_000143395.1. Taxonomy (NCBI): domain Eukaryota; kingdom Metazoa; phylum Arthropoda; class Insecta; order Hymenoptera; family Formicidae; genus Atta; species Atta cephalotes. The sequence goes on along the minus strand of NW_012130093.1, from coordinate 3,905,862 downwards.
GAAATTGAAATTTGTCCTGATTTTAATGATGCACCCTATATATATGTGTCATTGTATGGTTTAATGTAAGCTTGACAATTACACTAAAAAATTAACTCGCACATTTGTAAAGATATATAATTTGTAAAGATAAGTCCGCATTAAATAGACTGTCCAAAAGAAAAAATAGTAAAAGTATCGATAAGGACCAAGTTTCAATAACCTTGACATATGTTGTCTGAGTGATCTCCAACGTTTTAATTGTTGATCGTCCTTCGTTAAAAAGTTATTAAGAAAGAAAGTTTGAAAAATGATGTCTTTTCACTATATAAAACAAAAATTTCCTATGTAAAAATATATTTTGTGACTATCCTTGCGATTCCTACTCCACCTCTCTCTGCTTGGGGGCGAACAACTTTTACGCAATGCGACTCTCACTTCCTCCCTTGCTTGAAAGTACACGACTTCCACGCAAAACGATTCCCATTCTATACGTTTCGCATGGAAGTTGTGCGCTCCCAAGGGCAGAGAGGTGGAGTGGAAGACGCTTCGCGTGAAAGTTGTGCATCCCTCAAGCAGGGGGCAGATAAAGTGGAAGTCGCTTCCCGTGGAAGTCCTGCGCCCCTGAAGCAGGGAAGCAGGAAGTGGAAGTCACTCTTCGCGTGAAAAGTCATTACGTAAGCAAGGAAGGGTACAGAATAGTTTTTAATATTATATATAGCAGAAATAAAATTATATTTCAAACTTCTTTTATTAATCACTTTTTAACTAATAACAAGCAATGGCTAAAACTTGTTGGAGGTCACTCAGGATCATATATGTCAAGATCAAAATCGTTGGATCTTAACCAATATTTTTACCGAAAAATAAATGAATAAAAAAATTTTATTTTTTAAATAAAAAAAAATTGGAAACACACGAACGAAAGAGAGCTCTAATACATCAGTCGCTCAGTGAATAATTTAATTATGCTATTTATATTATTAGGCACAAAAAAGTTCTAAGATTCTCTTTAGATTTTATACAATTAAATTTCTTTTTTCTGCTCTTTTGTAGTCATTTAAAATGTTATGAAATTTGGCGTTTAATGCATATAACATTAAAAATCATAATGTTCACGATGGCAGTAACAAAAAAGCATATTCAATTTTCCATCTACTTTACGTTTCATCTGGAAAAAAAATGCTGCTGAAGTCACTGAAATGATTTGTGCTGCATATGGAAAGAATGCTGTAAGTCATGCTATGTGTAAAAAATCAAAAATTTCGTCAGGCAGATTTTAGTTTTGAAGATAAATCGCATACGCCTTCAAAAAATAGAAACAGACGAACTGCAAGCATTGCTAAATATAAACTCTGCGCAAACTGAAAAGGAGCTTACAGTGTAGCTTGGCGTTACGCGGCAAGCCATTTCCGTATGTTTACATGCAATAGGAAAAGTTTAAAAGGAAGGCAGATAATTTCATAAACTATCCGAAGACAATAAAAATCGACGATATTCAGTTTTCTTTCAAAGTTCTGGAAAAAAAATTTTCTGAACAAAATCATTACAGAAGATGAAAAGTGGATTCTTTATGATAATCCGAAGCGTAAGAAATCATGGGTTGACCCTGGTCAATCTTCGACATCGATACCAAAGCTTACGCCAAGAAGGTTTTGCTCTGCATTTGATGGGATTGGAAAAGTGTATTATGAGTTGTTACAGCCGGGTGAAACAATCACAGCAGATCACGAACAATTAATCAATTTGAGCTATGCATCAGAAGAAAAGAGACCATTTACTGACCAAGGACATCATAAAGATCTTGCTTCACGACAATGCCCGACCACATGTCGCAAAAGCGACTCAGGACTATATCTTTGTGTTAGGCTGGGAACTTCTCTCGCACGCGGCGTATAGCCCAGACATGGCGCCTACCATCTATTCCGGTTGTTGTAGCATCCTTGGCTGATATACATTTCGTGAAATACGAAAATCACTTACTGAAATACGAAAATGCATTGATGACTTTAGCCGAAAAGCTTTTATTAACAAGGAATTCGCAAGCTGCTCGAAAGATGAAAAAAGATCGTTGATGCAAAGGAGAAATATTGCGCTGATTAATATCTTTTTGTTAAGTTAAATAAAAATTTAATTTTGCAAAAAAGCTCCGAACTTTTTTGCGCACGTAATACTACTTTGATCAAAAAGTTCCCGGAATTCAGAAAATTCAAAATACAAGTTTTATTCATCAAAAGTGATATTGTCTCCTCCCCATCGACTGCAACGCACTTATGCCAACGCTTGATCCAGCTCTCGAACCATTTCTGGAACTCTATTGTCGGTATAGTCATCAGAGCCATCTTCGATTTTTCCATTACTTTCTTTCGGCTGTTAAAACGCGTTCCCCGTAATGGTTTTTTGACTCGATCGAACAGAAAAAAATCGCAGGGAGCCATATCAGGTGAATTCGATGGCTATTGGATGGTATTCATTTCGTTCTTGGTCAAAAATTCACGGATAATGATGACATTGTGCGACGGTGCGTTATCATGGTGCAAATTCAACTCCATTTTTAAAACTGTAAAAATCGAAAATACGTGCAGAGATAGATGTACTCAAGACGGCATAACTTTTACAAATGTCAAGCTATGATGATAAAATTTGGTGGGAATGTCAATGATAGATGTGGCAACCTAACCAAAAAAACAGAACTCAAATCAGCTGACTCAGAGCATCACCTGGTGGTAATTCTGGGAACTTTTTGATCAAGGTGGTACAATACATTAAAATCGCGCATACATAGAAACGAAATTGAAAAAACTCTTGATGCGAAAATAATAATTTCGAATAATAACTTGGATATAGGAAAAATGTGAAATGAAAAGCTAATTAAAGAGACTTATGGTGACATTATTGATTCAGTTGAGTCAGTTAGTCAATACATACGCTGAGGATTCATAGAATGTGAAGCTTCTGAAAAAATTTGTAGTGGGGACTACTATTTAAAAAGACTTAGACTAGTATTGTTATTATATCAGTCGCTTTGTGAACAATGATCGACCGCTTCCATTATGTAAAGCAGATATTACTACTACTGTACCAGATTATTGTATTACCCTTGAAAATGTCTCATGCTATGAACTATTACAAGTTCCAATACAAAGGGATGAGACGTAAGTTTATTTTTTTTTAATTTTGCTTATACATTTTATACATCATGTGTTTTTCTAAAGTCTATGTACACGTTTTTTTTCTACAGCGCATCTTCTCATACATCTTCAAAACTTCGCTATATACCTCATCTTGATGAGGAGATATGCGTTGATATTATATAATAGCGTATAAGTTCCTGGATGGATCGGGATCGTCATGGGACTTATGTCTCGTGTAAAAATTGCGATCAGCAACAATCGAAGTAACTGCATAATCCTGTCTCGTGCTATGTGGAAGATACCATCGAGATACATACAGATATTGAACGATTAATACAATCAACTGTCCCACCATCATCACCGATTCAAGAACTTGTTAGAGTATGTGATACGAATAATGTAAAATTGTCATTGTATGTTTGTACATGAAATCAACAACATGTCTCTTTATTTATGCTCGAGCAATATATATATATATATATATATATCGAGCACGTGTACTAAGCCGATGTACGCATGGTGTTAGTAAGAAATATAAGTATTTTGTATCATATTTAAGACAAAATTGTATTACTAATAAACTAGATCCTGCGAACACTTTGCACAATTTATGATAAAAATTCTATTATAAAATATGAACTGTAATAGTAATGAAACTGTAATAGTAATCTATGGTTAAGATTATATTGTACATTAAACGATAAATAAATTTATATTAAAAATATATTCCTTTGAAAAATTATCTTTTCTCTAATCTTTTCATCACTCCATATTTTCGTGATATTATTATTTAATAAAAAACCGCATTCGGCTAAGAAAAAAAGGAAAGAGAGGGAGAGGGAGAGAGGGAGGGAGGGAGGGAGGGAGAGAGAGAGAGATCAATTTATACCATTAAAATATTATTAAAATTGCGCTCGTAGAGTGTGAATTAGTAATGTATGTTTCTGATGAAATTGTATACATTGCAAATTATAAACATTTTCCTTCTTAAAATAAGAAATGAATTAATGTTTATAAAAAAAAAATTTATAATACAGAGAGATTTATAATACAAGAGAGCTACTCAATAATAGTTTATAATAGTTATAAAAAGTTTGGAACGTTTGTAATTAAGAATGCTCAGCTATTTGTACTACATTACTAATATTATTATAATTAGTTGCTAAATTAAAATCATTACTAAATCATATTATTTAAAAAAATTGTAAAACAAATACCATATCTATTTAATAAAATCCTATGAAAGAAGAAAACGTTGGAGCACAATGGGTGAGAGACGGAAAAAACAAAACTCCCCCCTTTTTTCTCTAACACGGACCTTAGTGACGCGTTTCTCCCTTTCTCAGTGTCTCTGGATACACTTTCCCCTCCATGACCCTTCACACGCCGCACGCACTGGATATGTGTATACACACTAACACATAGTGATCTAGAATCAATGTAGTTTACCTACTACAATTCCCTCAAACCAACACTTATTTCTAAAAAAATGCTTAGATTATCGCCGCACTTTTCGTTAGCAACAGTTAATCATCAAATCTATTGCTACTCTCTTTGTTAGTGTCAAGTTTTCAAATCAATCAAGCTTTATAATAAAGTTTATATTCGATTAATTAAAAATCTTGATTGCGCAATCTCTCTTTCCTCGTAAGAACCTCTTTTGCCCCGAACCGTTTTTTCGGTAAGCTATGTCTAAGAAAAAAATCACAATTTTAATTGTTATTAATGTGTTTTTGCCTGTTGAATAAAAAATCCTTTTTTTAAATTTGACTATTATGTCATAATTTTGATGTTGTAACCGGCAGAAATTTTTTTGATAAATATGCAATATAGGGGAGCATTTTCCGATTTCCTTGACCTTGACATATATAGTCATGTCTTTGATCTTCAAAAGGTTTTAGCTCGCAGTCATCCTTCGTTAAAAAGTTATTGATAAAAAAAATTTCAAAAATAACATATTATTTCTGCTGCACACAATATTAAACTATTCTATATAGGTTTCGACTTTCCACGCAAAGAGACTCTCATCTTCCCTCCCCCTCTTCTGCACACAACTTTCATAATTGTACTGTTGCATGTAGATTTCAACATTGTCCTAGAATCATTTAACTTTTGATATATTAATTAGCAACTTTGATTGTTAATAACTTTTTAACAAAAGGGTGCGTGCGTGTGTGTGTGTGTGTGTGTGTGTGTGTGTGTGTGTGTGTGTGTGTGTGTGTGTGTGTGT
>NW_012130093.1:3894131-3898013 GCF_000143395.1 Atta cephalotes | reverse complement strand
CTCTCTCTCTCTCTCTCTCTCTCTCTCTCTCTCTCTCTGCTTCGACAGAACCACTCGAGTCATTCCATCGGATAATTCCATAAACCAATTCGTATAAACCAATGAAGGTCATTTATAAGATTTCATAGAGAGCTCTCGTTCGAGTACTATATTACTTTTTGTTCGATTGGCGAATTTGTAATGTAATGATTGTATGTTGTGTTATTAGCGTTTTTTTATGTTACGCGATGCAATGATTTCCGGCGAGCTCATATCAGAAATACGAATCTTTTTTTACCGCGTATGAAATATTTAACGTAAGTAATCCTTCGTCTAACATACTGCTACTCCATTAAATATACTATCGTTATTCTTTTATCATTAATTGATATATGATTCTAAAATTTTCTCTCTCTTGTCTTCTGATTTATTCTCGCTTCGAGTAACCCACCATTTCTGTCCATTTCGAGGCTGAGCAGTTGGCTATCATCCGTCGCAAGATCGTTGAGAGATGTCGAGAATAATTATCAAAATAATTAAGAGAAATATAGAAGAGTGGCACGCTCACTGATGCCTGGTGCTCAACTTGAGTTAGAGAAATTCCTCAATAATTTGATGCGTATTTTTTGATATTCAGAGTATCAAGATAAGATGACTGGCTATAGAATAACACCAGTAATAAAAAAACGCGATGAAGTTGTGCCATCAGTTGCGATTACAGTTACAATCACAAAAATAAAATTATAAAATGTTCTAGAATTAAAAGTTACTACTTTTTCGTAGTGTTAACGAAATTGCGAAAAAACTGCTGCCGGTGCGTCATAAAATTTTCAAAATTGTTTCTTTGTGTCTTTAACACAAGGTTATGTTATTTTTCTCAAAATTGTGACGTGATAATAGGGAGAGTTTGCAATAACGTTTATCCAGATACAGTGAACGCTAAGGTCAGATTAATTTCTTCTTAACAACTAATGAAGAAAAGGATAATATGACTTGCGTTCATCGTATTGTATATGGATTCACATTATTGCAAAAACTCCATAATATTTGAAAAATGAATTCTAAAAATTACGGGAAATGATTACATTCCCAGACACAACATCCATTGGATGTACAAATCTGGTTTTTATTTAGTCTGAACATCCATGGACTTAGTATGTTTTAAAATATACGTTATGCAACGTACAAAATATGTTCATATTTGGACATTTTAAAAATATTTCATTTCATGCAAAAAATTTTCTAAATCTGCTCGCGATGTATTGTTTTCGTTGACTTGACAAGTGAAAATTTTTTTAAGATCGCATCAGGAGTTTCACTTTTGTTAGTATGTATGGACGTCTTCTGAACGTCCCATGGACGTCTCTAGAACATCTGTGTTGTGTTGAAAATTTTCAACGACACAAAAGTCTATACTGCATTCTGTTTAGGTACATTATGGTACATAACTCATATCATATCAATATGGCGTACTATTATCGACAGGAGAGAGACTGTGGAGAGCTCTAGTCGAAGACGAGATATCCAGTATAATATTGTGAAAGTATCAGTGTATGATTTTCTAATCTGAAAATAGTCGTTACAATATTAGATTAAATATTAGATAATAACTGACTGGATGTTCAGTTGAACTGCACAAATTTCTATCAGGTCCATATTGAACAGATGTATCATAACTATACATCCATGATTATATAAGTGGAACATCGAAGTGCGGTTTCCATACGATTTCAGAAGTCAAGGATAGAATGACGGTGTACAATCGGATGGATGATCGTTTCAAAGCATTATAAAATTAATTCCTGAATTTAGGAAAAAACTTTTTTTTTATCATAATTTTATTATGTATTTTGAAATAAAATATTAATCAATAATAATATTCATATAAAAATTATTTTGTCTTGATTGTGATCTAAAATTTGTTTAATATATTAATTTAGTCCAGTTTTAGTCCATTGAGACCTAAAATGTTTTTAAAAAATCTAAAATGGTAACACTGAATATCTTTAAAACGATTTTAAAATATTCATGGATCTAATCTGGATTTTCAATATGTCCAAAACGTCCAATATGTATGTTTTAAATATATTTTTAAAACGTTACTGTGTTGTCTAAGTTCGCTCAGGCAATTAACCCTAAGTAAAAATTCGCAGACAATTAATATAAAAAGAAACATACAAAAATAATAAAAATAAAAACAAAAATTTATGTTGGAAAAGTAAATATTAGGATTTTAAAAAAATTCCATAAATCAATAACGATTAAATAAAAAAGTAAAAAAACGGACAATTTGGAATCGATGTTGTAAATATTGCGGTTGAATAATTAACAGATCTTAACGTCTAAAAAATCTAAATTAAGTATAAATTAAGTCTTAAAAGTCTAAATTAATTTCTTTTCACGCATATTTCGGCTACATTCTAACTATCTTCAGCGCAAAAAACAAATAAATTGTAATTTCATCGCATTAATTGCTACGTAGATTTCCAATGGTCAATTTCCAATTATACAAATAAATATTTTCCCATAACTAATTGGTACTTGATGATCTTATGGGATTAAAACGTCAGGAACACGCAGGTAGACAAATAAATTTCATCCTAGAGAAAATTACAACTCAGATAAAAAATTGTATATACAATTTGAAAATGTTAAAATCATATTCAGTCATGATTCGTAATTGTCCGTTGTTGATCCGTTTTTACTTTTTTATATTAAATATATGTAATGAGTAAAAATTTAATTTTAATAAGTGTTAAATAAAAAATTCGGTAAATATTTACTTTAGGGAATGCTCCTTTGATAACCTTTGATAACCTTAACCTTAATATATTTTGTCAAGGTTGTGACTGTAATAGTGCTCTCTAACAGGTTTTAGCTGTCGCTCATTATTCGTTAAAAAGTTACTAACATAAAGAGATAAGATTTTAAAAAATAACGTCTTACTACTGTGATATTCATATATTCAAGACTATCCCACTTTTTCCTGCTTACATAATAACACTTTTCACACAAGAAGTAAGAGGTATGTTCCACTTAACGTTCGCAACGTTCACGAGCATCAATTCATTCTTGTTTAATATTTAAAAAAATATGGATGAAATGATGCTCGCGAGCATTGCAAATGTTAAGCGGAATGCACCCAAAGTCTATCCCATTTTTCTCTTCTTACCTATGGGGCGTATCACTTTCCACGAGAAACGGCCATTCTCATGAAAAGTCATTAAGTCCGAGAAAGGGAATAGCGTAAAAGAAAGGGGTCTTGCTTCGTGTCTTATATCTCTAGGCAGGGGGAAAGGAATGGATGGACCTAGATTCGCGTGGAAAATCGTACGCCCCTGTACCAATGTTGTTAGACGGGACAAGTTTTTAGCGTATACGTGTTGCTTCAGTAGCATCCTTGTAATGCGATTCTTACAATGAATAACATTGATCAGTAACATTAAATCAGTAATATTGACAGTGGGTATCATTTTTACAATCTTACATAATTTAAATGTTTGAAGGTGATTCAATAATGCAATAATATAAATAATAAGGAGCATACAGCCACGATGACAGATGTTGAAACAAAAATATTTATTATTATTCTATAAAAAAACATAGACGTTTCGATCAAGATTTAATCATCATTAATACATACAAATAACAATAAAGGATTACAAACAAGTTAATTAAGTAAGAACGCAAAATCATTAGTCAAAAAAAGTGTTAATACAATATCAAGATGACAAAGAAAGAAGTGCAAGATATTAAAAAAATTATCTCAAATCAATAAGATAGTAACAAATTCTTTTTCTTTCCAATCGTTTGTGGTACACGTTATTGAGTAAGATAAAGTTCAGAGAATGAAATTTACCAACAAATATATATATATATATATATATATATATATATATATAT
>NW_012130093.1:3889761-3890765 GCF_000143395.1 Atta cephalotes | reverse complement strand
TCCAACTGCTCAATTATAACACCTCTTTTGTGTTCGGGATGATTAGAAAAATAGTTTAAATATCCTCCAGAATTTGTAGATTTTCTATAATTGTCAAAAATAATTATCCCACTTTCGATTAACATTAAGTTTTACATCGAGAAAGTTTATTACTTCATTATCACAATATTCGTAAATTTGATTCTTTCATAGAAGAATTAAAAGAGCATAAAATTGTATATGCCCGTTAGCAGCTGCAAGGATGTCATCAACATAGCAATAATACAGTGAAACATGTTAGTATTGTTAGTGTCTTAAAAATGCTACATTCCAAATCTTGTATCACCAAATCCACTAGAATCGGAGAGAGAGGAGATTCCATGGGCAGACCGAGTTATATTAAAAACAGTTTCGATCTCGTCAAAAAAATTAATGGTATGCCTTTATAAGAAAATTATCAAATCGTATCATTCGACATCACTTCGATGTATTCGAACATTCCTAACGATCTAATTTTAAAAAGTGTCTTGGAAAGATAAGATATGCAATAACACGACAATACCGTTCCACAAGTTTAAAATAGCAATTTCAATTATTCTAAAGTCTACTTTTTTTAAATTCAATAACGAAATTTATGAATAAATAATAATTCGGTCTGCCCATGGGATCTCCTCTCTCTCCAATTCTAACGGATTTGGTGATACAAAATTTGGAATGTAGCATTTTTAAGACACTAACAATACATGTTCCATTCTATCATCACCATGTTGATGACATCATGCAGCTCCTAACGAGCATATTAATACAATTTTGTGCTCTTTTAACTCTTCTATCATGAAAGAATCAAAATTTAAAAAACGGTCGAATATGGGGATAATGGAGTAATAAACTTTCTCGATGTAAAACTGTTAATCGAAAATGGGAGAATTATTTTTGACAATTACAGAAAGCCTACAAATTCTAGAAGATATTTAAATTACTTTTCTAATCATCCTGTTGAACACAAAAGGGATCTTGTAATTGGG
>NW_012130093.1:3856220-3887019 GCF_000143395.1 Atta cephalotes | reverse complement strand
GTTGGTAAATTTCATTTTCTGAACTTTAGCTTACTCAATAACGTGTACCACAAGCGATTGGAAAGAAAAAGAATTTGTTACTATCTTATTGATTTGCGATAATTTTTTTAATATCTTGCACTTCTTTCTTTGTCATCTTGATATTGTATTAACATTTTTTTGACTAGTGATTTTGCATTCTTAATTAATTAACTTGTTTGTAATGCTTTATTGTCATCTGTATGTACTGATGATGGTCAAATCTTGATCGAAACATCTATGTTTTCTTATAGAATAATAATAAATATAGTATTTTCGTTTCAACATCTGTCGTCGTGGCTGTATGCTCCTTATTTATATTAATCTTACATAATCTGTATTATTGTTAGTACCAGCTCAATTTTCTATTTATATAATCTATCTAAACTAACCTGTTTACTATGGTATATATCGAATCTGCTAAGATTTATACGTCTATTTTTGCTATGCTGTTATGTATTCATAGCTTCACTGTCGCGCATGCGATAAAAAACTCGTCTCATCTAACAATATTGCCCGGAGAGTGGAGGGGGAGGGGGAGCAAGGGCAGTTCCAGAGAGTTAATCTGGGAAAGGAAGGGTGATGACAAAATATAAATTATTTATTGATGTTATTTTTAATATTTTTTAATTATTATATTTTTATTACTTATTGATTTATTATATTTACTATTATTATTATTATTATTATTATTACTACTATTACTATTGAATTGGAGAAAAAGTTCTGCGGAATTCTGTTAGCTTAAAATTGTACAGAATATATTTATTGTAAAATTTTCGACTATTTAATGTAAAAGATTAAAGTTTTTCTTAAAAAATGTTCGTTTTAAGAAAAAAATGTTCCTTTAGGGAATGCTTTTCAACGACTATTTGTTATCAAATTACATGCGGATTAAATAAAATAGCATTCTGATTTTGATTGCTCATAACTTCGTTAAAAATCATCGTACCGTAATTAATAAAACAGATTCTTAAAGCTGAAACTTTCACGATATAGATTCTATATTGTTACGGTTTGGAGTTTTCCTTACAAAATCGTTTTTTAAAAATTTTTCTACGATTTTTTGTTCTTGAGTTAAGTAAAAAGAATTAAGTAAAAAGGAGTATTTTAACTTTGATTGCTCATAACTCCATCAAAAATCATTGTACTGCAATTATAAAAAACAGATTCAGCTTCCAAAGCTGAAATATTGTTGTCTATCGAATAATATGGTAATTTTTTAAATAGATAATCGAAAATTTTTGCAAATTTTTTTGGCATGTGGCATGTGACAGACTTACAAAGTAAGAAGAAAAATTTCTCTTTTTTTCAGCTGATGATTTTCTATATAATCAAAATTATAAAACTCACATAAATTCAAAAATATAGTTCGAAAGTATCCATTCGAAAATATTCAATCGAAAGATTTCAAGCTTTAAAACCTTTTTCTTAAATTTAAATTTTGATCATTGTTAACGAAGGTATTGTATATATATAACTTTGAGCTAACAAAATACTGCAGAACTTTTCCTCCAATCCAATATCATGATCATAAAATATAAATTATACATATCTATTTAGCACATTATTAGACAGATATATATTTTTATACACTGCTCAAAAAAATTATAGCATAGAAAAATTGTAAATAAAAATTAGCAACTAACGATAATTTTGTGAAAAATTATCGTAGCATAATATTTGTTTTTTAATTAAAGCATAAAATCTCTATTTTAAAACGTTATGGCCATATTTTAAATTTAATACATCCCTACTGTGCTCTCCAAATATAAAAGTGTGTTTGTCGTAATAAAAATTGCAAAGATTCCATATTGACGGAATACACGAAAAAAAATCACAGCAGTCCTTTTTTTTAATTAAAGGAGAAAGTTTGAACTTTAGCTCGCTGCAAATGGCATTTCCTCCAAAAAATTTTACAAAGTCCATGTATTCCGTCACACTTTGCAATTCTCAATATAACAAACATACTTTGAGAGTATACGTAGGTATAAGACAGGAGTGCATTAAACTTAAAATCTGGCCATAGCATCTTAAAGAGATTTCCAGCTTTAATTAAAAAAAGAACTTTTATCCAATAATTTTTTGCAAAGTTATTGTTAGTCAAAGTTGATCAACAATTTTTGCCCACAATTTTCCTGTGCCATAATTTTTTTGAATGGTGTATATACATTAAAGAAAATCATGATTAAAACGGACTCTCTATGTTTAAAATAATAATAATAAATAAATTTTCTTCCGCACTAACTCTTATTAGAGCCTTGAAATTTATTTATTATTATTATTCTATATACATTAACGTAATATGTTATTTGAAAATAAATTTTGTTATATTAAGTGTACAACTTTGCTTCCGCCGTTTTTTTCCGAAATTCGAGGCTTTATTGTAAAAAACTGATTATACATTTATGATTCAAAGTATTGTCCATCGCTGGCCACTACTTTCTCTCATCTTTCGGGTAGCGTACGAATCCCGCGTCGAAAAAACTGGTCATCTTTTGAGGCTATCCACGAATCGATCCAATTTTTTACTTCTTCATAAGACCGGAAGTGCTAGTCATCCAGGCCGTGTGCCATTGATCGAAACAAGTGATAGAGGGAGCAACGTCTGGAGAATACGGCGGGTGGGGTAGGACTTCCCATTTCAACGTTTCCAAGTATGTCTTGACCACTTTCGCAACATGGGGTCGAGCATTGTCATGCTGCAAAATCATTAATCATTAATCGTGTCTCTCGTTGTATTGCGGCCGTTTGTCTTTCAATGCTCGGCTCAAACGCCAATCAATTGCGTTCGATACCGATCGCCTGTGATTGTTTCAGTCGGTTTTAACAGTTCATAATACACTACGCCGAGCTAGTCCTACGAAATACAGAGCATGACCTTGGACGTCAAAATCATCGTTCTTGAAGCGTTGAAACCACTCACGATACGTTCTTTCACTAATAGCGGCCTCACCATAAGTATTTGAGAGCATTCGATGAGTCTCAGCCGCAGATTTCTTCATATTGAAGTAAAAAATTAAAATCTCCCGCAAATGACGAGAATTTGGCTCGTAAACTGACATTTTCAATCGAGAATAACTTTATGATGCAGACACAAATCGACTAATGGGGTTATGTTGACAGATGCCCAAGTTTATTGTATGACGTCTATGATCTATTTATTTCGACCACCACTTACCGCTAAAGCCATCTATAGGAAAACGGCAGAAGCAAAGTTGTACACCTAATATAATAAATTCTAACTTTCTGTTTTTTTCTAACTTTCTGTTTGGCCAACTCTGGGAGGGCGGTTGTCCCCTTTTCCCCTCCTCGTCCTTGGATCCGCCACTGGGGGAGACGAATGGATCTCGCTTCGCGTGGAAATCCGAATGCTCTTATGCAGGGATAAACCTCACTTTGCGTGGAAAATCACTTCCCTAGTCCACCCCATATCTTCTCCCCCTCCCTCCCTACCTAGAATCATCCGATTTTCTATACAAAGTGGGAAATAATTAACTATGATTGTTAATAACTTTTTTAATGAATAATAACGAGCGTCGGCTGAAATCTGTTGGAGGTTACTCAGGATCGTGATCTTCATATTATATTGTATATCAAGGTCGAGGTCATCAAAGAAGTTTTCCCTAAAGTGAACATTCACCAAAAATTCAAATGAGGATAAGCAATATAGAAGATAAAAATATTAAGAATCGATCACATTTATAATCTTTAATAGTTCATATTGCAAATTATGTCACATTCTCCTTGCTTAAAATATTAAATATATATTAAACTAAATTTAAAATTAAACACAATGTATTAAGTTCCAACAAATAAAATTCAAATAATCGAATTATAAAAAGGCAAAGAAGACACGCTTGATATTCGTGCATAATATTTATATGTTTATAATAGAATAATTATACAAACATACATACAACGATTCGATCTTTTGACATCAGGTTCACTTCAGTGTAATAAAAGGATATATTCAAGGATAGCATTTTAAATTTTATGCTATTACTATTGACATACACTAATAAGGAGAGGCTACGTTCTGCTTTTCATTGATTTTGATCAAACTTACAGTTAGAGGAGCCTACCAAATAAACAATTATAAAGCCATTTCCGCTAATAGGCCTTAAAAGCCGAGTAATGAGCATTTAAAAATATACCAAAAAATCTGAAAACAATCTAATATTTCGGAAAGTATGCGTTTTTTAGAAAAATATCTTAGACAAAAAGGATTTAATAAGATGTATTTATTGGCTTTATTGGTTTGACCTTGAGAGGCGTCAACCTTAATTTAACCTTGGCGATGCTACTCAAAGTCAAACCAATAAAACCAGTAAATACATCTTATTAAGTCCTACCATTTTTTGTCCAAAACATCTCTCTTAAAAATGCATACTTTCCGAGATATTAGACTATTTGCAGAGTTTTTGTATATTTTGAAATGCTCATTACGCGGCTTCTAAGGCCCATTAATGAAAACGGCTTTGCAGATGTTCATTTGATAGGCTCCTTTAACATCGCTACAAATTTGATCAAAATCGAAGAGCAGAGTGTAACCTCTCCTTGTAAGTTTTTCACAAGAGATTATGGATTATTATGGATAATTCAATTTGACATTTGTAAATGTGCGAATCTCATTATAATCTCAATCTTAAGAAGAATTTAAAATGTAAAATAGTTGTAAAGTTTTATTATATTGAACCTGATGTGAAAAAGTCGAAATGTCCGTTGTATGTATGTTTGCATAATTGTTCCATTATAAATATATAAATATTGTACACGCACGAACATCAAGCATGGCTTCTCTGCCTTTTTATAATTTGATTGTTTGAATATTAAACTAATTCTTTTTCCATTTAATGTTTTTTAAATAAAGATAAAAACTTATAGTAGTTTGTGGAAAATCTTACCTATTAACAGAAGCTTCTGAAAGATAGTTGTTCTGTAGCAAAGTCTCATCGATTGCCGTATCAAAATTCTGTAACATGAAATGTCCATCCACTTGATCTTCTACAGATGGCACAGTTATTGCCATCTTGGCTAGTGTTCTTGTGACACCACCTCCAGGTATAATTAAAGGATGCTTCCTTTGATGTCGTGGTAAACTAGATTTGGGCTGAAGTGTCTTTGAGCGATCTCTAGGCGGCAGAGGTATTGGGTTCTCATCGATGTTACTCTGATTCTGATTATTCTCTATTTCCATAGAATGATGTCTTTCAAGAATGCGTGATTGAGGCAGAGATAAAATTGCATGAGGCGATGGAGGTGCTCGGACTTTGGGCAAAGTCATCGCGCCGCTATGGTGCATCTCGAAATGGAAGCCATGCTCATCAGATACGTCTTCTGACTGCGATAACATTGGGTAGCCCAGAGTGGCATGTTTGTTCCCACGAATTCTAGGCCTTACTATAGATAATCCTGAACGTAACATGCGCAACGGATTCGTGTCTCCAGTACTTTCCAATGTTGGCGTCTCCACCAAACTGTTGTACACTTCCTTAGCTTCTTCCGACAGGGTGGCCTGAATATGTTGTAGGAAGGGATAGATACAAGGATAGAAAAAACAAAAATTAAACAAAAATAAGAAAACAGAAATTATAGATGTGGAATTATAAACTTTCGCTCTTTTTTTTACATTTGCATTTGTATTCTTTCTATGTCTTTCTATCTCCTTCTCCCTTTTTTATGCATATAAATGTGCATGTTGATGCGCACATACACATACGTTATTTTTGATATTGTATATCAAAATTTAATAATTATCTTGAATAATTATTAACAAACCAATTGCAATATTTGACTAAATACTAATTACCGTACTCCGTGCACTGAAAAATTTCATGTGTCTTTTCACATTAATAAATATAATTTATTTCAGAATTCCCAAACTTTTTCATTACTAACTACACGTTTTAAATTCAATTTCATATAAAAAAATTACTTTTCGAAAAAAAGAAACATATTTGCTAATTAAAGATGAATTATTATATTTTCAAATTTTAAAAACATTAAAAATATATAATACAATAAAATTGTTTGAAAATAAAAAATAAAATAAATATATAAATACACATGCGCGCGCGCGCGCGCGCAGCAGACACACACAGAGGGTGAGTTTGATAAAAAGTTCACCACATTTTTTTCGAAAAAAGTTAGAGATGGGGGAAGATACCTATTATCAAAATTGTAGGATAAGTGGAGGAGGGGGACATACTTTGATGACTTTGAGTGATAACTTAAATGTTCTTAGTTTTCATACTACCAATAAAAATTTTTTTTTAATAAGATATTTAAGGATATTTTTTATTCGTTCGATCGATAGTGCTCAATGAGCTAAATAATTTTACATTAGAGTATCCTTTCAAAAGTTTAACTATTGTCAAGATAAAAACTTCAAAAATAATCAGACGCTACGTTGATCTGAACATGCCTGTAGTCTTCGTGAAAAGTTGCTTGAACTTCTTCTGACTTTTAAATCGTTATTTTGCAAAAAATATTTTTTATTCTTTCTTTTATGTTTTCCAAAGTATATTAAGTAAGATAGAACAAAAAAGTAAGCTTCTTCATTCTTTCTCAAAGATAATAGTCCAAACATTAAATCGAGAAATGCACACAGAGAATAACATAAGATCATCTCTACTAATCCATTTATTTGGAAACATTCTGTTGAACTCTCGCCTCGTATTTACAATGAAGTGAGGTGATGTACTAACTAAACTAAAGTTACATTCGAGCCCTATCTATCAGCAAATATCTTCCACTAAATTTGGAAAATCATTTCTAAGAAAAAGAACAAATTTTTCGGTTGTTTTCTAAGAAATTTCTAAAAATAAGAATGGTCCAATTAACCGAATGCCCATAACATTAATACTCCTATTATTGACGGTTCACATATCAAAAACTCCTTCATTAGAATATAACATTTTTTAAGAAACTTTACTCACAGAGTACTTGCACCTGTGTACTTATCAATTCCAACTCAAATCTTAATAACAGAACATAAAAATTTTTGAATAACTATAATTTGAATAACAAGAACTCAATGAAACTAACGGATCGGTAGAAATGATCCTGTATTATTCACCTTTTTTCACGATTCAAAAGTTAGAAACTTTCCAAAAAAATTGTAGGCATGTCTCAATCAACATGGTGAATATTTTAAACAGTCTCACTTATTTTGGCTTATATAATATTAAATTTTCGAAAAGATACTCTAATACAAAGTTATTCAGCTCATCGAGCACTATCGATAGAATGAGTAAAAAAGACCTTCTCATTAAGAAAAAAATTTTTTATTGGTAGTAAGAAAACTAAGAACATTTAAGGTTATTCAAGATCAACGTATGTCTCCCTACTTATCCTGCGATTTTGATAATGCGATTTGATAATCTTTCTCTAATTGTTTTCAAGAAAAACGTGACGCACTTTTTTATCAGACTCACCTTGTATATACAATATACAATATACAGAGTGTCCCTGTAATTCATCCGACATGCTCGTGGGCAAGTAGAGCGGACTAAACTGAGTCGAAAGATCTCTTACCATTTTGCAATTTATAATAGCTAACAAGATATTAGTTACCAAAAATTGAAGAATATTGGTTTTCAATAATTTTTTCTAAAATATTATCAATTTTACAAAAAATCTATAAGAGACAAAAATTGTATATTTTCTTCTCGTAAAATTCTGAAAATTTTTTCAAAATTTTTTCAAAATTTTTAAATAATATATTTTTATATGTTAATAAAAATAAGAAAGTGCAGTACTTAAAAATTGATAAAAAAATTCTGAAAAAATTCTTAGTTTTATAAGAAAAAAATAAACAATTTTTGTCTCTTGCGATTATTTTGTAAAGTTAATAATATTTAGAAAAAAGGTATTAAAGACTAATATTCAGCAATTCTTAGTAATTAATATCTTGTTAACTATTGCAAAAATTGCAAAATAGTAGTGTGTGTGTGTGTGTGTGTGTGTGTGTGTGTGTGTGTGTGTGTGTGCTGCGTGTGTGTGCTGCGTGTGTGTGTGCGTGCGTGTGTGCGTGCGTGTATGCGTGTGTGTGTGCGCGCGTGTGTGTGTATACAGGATTGTCCCGTAATTCATGTATATATAGAGTGTCTCGTACAGACTTGAATATACTCAAGGGAAGATTCCTAAAATATCGGGATACCCTATCCTTTTCTGCGCGCGTATCTTGATAGTGACAATACTCAAGAATTTATTTACTTTGACAATACTCAAGAATTCTCATCTTCCTCACCAATTTTGAAATTAGGCTTATTCGATGCGTTTTTCACGAAATGAACGAATCTAGTAAAAAAACGTCTCTCTGTCACGTAGATTGAGTTAATTGTTGAAGTTAACGATTATTCAGATTAGGAAATCTGTCACATCAATGGTATAAAAACATGAGAACATGTGAGAGGCAGAATAAATATTTTCTGCTTTAATCTCATCAAAATCAATAAGAAAGATAGAATTCTTGAGTATTACCTTTACTTTTATATCTTATTTTATTTTTTTCAGTAATATAAATGTCATCAAGATGCGTGCGCAGAGAAGGATAGATTGCCCCGAAGGATAGATTTTGCCTTTCACTCTGCCAAACTCAGCATATACTATAGAAAAAGTATATGGACGTCTATGGTCCCATAATTATTGACAAAGCGCTCTTTATATAGATAAAGCGAACTAAACTGATAATGAGTTGAAAAGTCTTTCATTTTGCAATGATTAACGAGATATTAATTGCTAAAAATTGTCGAATATTGGTCTTCAATAATTTTTTACTCAAATACTATCAACTGTACAGAAAACCAGCAAGAGACAAAAATTGTTTATTTTCTTTTCATAAAGCTCTAAGAATTTTTTCAGAATTTTTTATCAACTTTTTAGTACTGCATTTTTTTATAGTTAACTATTTTTAGTAACATGAGAAAATACTTCGGAAAATATGGTAAAAAATTCTGAAAAAATTCGCAATAAAATTAGTTTATTTTTATTTTTATAGAAGATTCATCTGTATATTATTTAAACTCTAACAGTTGTTTAATTGACTTCGCCCTTATCATCGATATTTCGTGCGACTGAATATTTTAATTAAATGTCACTTCAATATCACTTTTAATTTATCATTAATTCGACTAATCATGTTGGTACTACAATCTCAATTCCATTTGGTAAGTTAATCATTAACAAATGTTTTAAATATATCAATTAAAGAAGTATTGTCTTGCAGGATTGAAAATCATTTGATCTTGCAACCAACGTGAGAAACATACACTTGACTTTCCGAATTGGAGCATGCGAAAATAATAACATTATAAACATTATATATAAAAATTTGACACACTGATAACTCAGGATGAAGCTGAAATGTTTTTTCTTTTGTATGTATTATGTATTGTTATGCCCGTCGCATGCTGCTTATATCGACACCCGTGATGTCAAATTGCCCAACGACGCGCCGTTGTTGATGATTCGCGACAGGTAGATCAGGAAGAGCAGTCGTTCGTTCGGACGAGCTTTTCCGAGATATCAAGATATTTCTTATTATATATTACGCTGTTCCTAGATTGCTCGTGCTGTATTCTCTTACTAATAAAAGGGTTCCTTATCAAGGAATCCTTATTCTTGAATTCTTTCTTTCCTGTGGTTCGAAAAAGCGCGATCGTGTGTGTGATCGTTGCGAGGCAGGCGCAACAGTATTATATTGAATTAAAATAAAACATTAGGATAAGATTGCGTTCTAATTATCACGCTTGGCTCTTATTGTCAGTATATTTTTCCTTATCTAATTTTTATTAATTTCCGGAAGTTTTGATGCATGGAGAGATAGACTGCTCAAAATCGGAAATTAATACATTAAATACATAAATAAAAAAAAATTTAGATAAAAATTCAGATTAGGAGAGCATCCCCCAATGATCTTTACTTTGACATATGTTGTTGACCCTGAGTGATCTCCAACAGATTTTAATCTCACTCTTCGTTAAAAAGTTATTAAGAACAAAAGTTTGAAAAATAATGTCTTTTCATTATATAGATATTCTTTTATTTTACATAGAACAAAAATTTCCTACTTAAAAATATTTTACTGTCCACACAAAGCGACTCTTATCCTATCTTCACGCTTCGCGTGGAAATCACGCGCTTCCAAGCAAGGAGAAGGTGAGAGTCGCTTCCCGTAGAAATCGTGCGCCTCTCCAAGAAGGAGGGGCAGGTGGGGATGGAAGTCGCTTCGCATAGAAGTCATGTCCCTAAAGCAGAGGGGGAGGTGGGGTGAAAGTCACTTCGCGTGAAAAGTCATTACGTAAGCAAGGAAGGGTATAGAATAGTCTTTAATATTATATATAACAGAAATAGAAATTATTTTTCGAACTTTTTTATTAATAACTTTTTAATTAATAACTAAAACTTTGAAGATCAGTCATGATCTTGACAACATATTGCAAAATCAAGGTCATTAGAGGATGTTCCCCTAATCTGAATTTTTACTATTAAAATTTTGAAAATTTTAATACATTTTAGTACATACTATTTGATAATAACACCTTGAAACTGTGTACCGCTTGAAAAAAATCATATTATTAATAACGAAGATCTGACAAATCGCTAATGTGTTTCTGTACTTATCACGTTAATTTTATAAGTTTTTTGTAATAGAAAAATGTACTTGTAATATTGTATTAAAATAACGGGATAAACTTCCGAAAACCCACGCTCGATTGCCATGAATTTTGGCAAAAATACTCCAAATGACATCAAATAAGTGCCCTTAAATGGAATTTCATCGATAAGAAGATTTAATACTAAAAATAAAGTTGTCACCGCCAGAATGGATTACCTTCACATAGCTTTCTTTAAATTACTTCCGAGTAAATTTGATATTGACTTTGATTTCCAAGATCTACCCCACTTTCGTGCATTCCTATAAGATGGAGAGGAGGGAGGGATGGGATGAATCTCATTTCGCGTGGAAATTATTTTTCAGATGCCCTTTGGCAGGAGGGAAAGAGGAAATGGGAACGTCATTTAGCATGGAAAGTCATACGCCCCTTGGAAGGGATGGAGGTGAAGAAAGTCGTTTCGCGTGAAAAAGTCGCACGCTCCTTAGCAAAGACCCAGGGAAAAACATGAGATCAGATATCTATTAAATGTCGGAGGCGTTTATATCTAAAATAACATTTAAAAATATTAATTTTAGACCATGTGACTTTGTATTGCTTTTTGGTTGTATTTTATTACAAAAAACCTAATATTCACAAGCAGAACTTTGTTTATAAAATATTCTTTTAAATTATAAGCAGGACCGCAATATTTGGAAAATTAGCGCCAAAGGGCTTTCATCTGAAAGTTCTTCTCTTATTCCCTAGTACATAAATGTACTTACTAATTACAGAACAAGAATAAATAATTAAATAATAAGACATTTTTTCCTAGGGAGAAATAAAAATTAGATCAATGTCGAAAATAAATTCAATGTCGGAATTAAATATCGATTAAACGTCTAATTGATATCTAATTGATTCGATTTATTTCTTTCTGAGCAAATAAAAAGCATTTCAACGTCCTAAGGTTGTTTTCACATGCAGCGTAACTTGCGTAAGCATAATTTGCGTTTGTGTAATAGACACATAGATGATTCATGCTTATAGAATTGTATTTCGATATACATTGTTAATATTAAAAATCCATACATAATTCGTAACATACATGAACTATGACTGCGTTCAGCAAAACATTTATTTTGCAATTGTTGCAAGTTTTCTTTGCATTAATTGGATTATACTTTTAGATCTAAAGGAATAGTCCTATCTCAGCAGAATCATAAAACAATTGCAAAACTGTTGTGTTCTGCTGAACACAGCCATTATATATTAATATTTCCTATTCCTATTAATATTTTATACCACTGTCGAAGGGACATTGAAATAATAAACATCAACATGGTTTCAACATTGAGTGATGCGAATTATAATATTTCTAAAACAATAGCGATATATAGCTATCTTAATTAATTAGAAATATATAATTCGCGTTGATCGACGTCGAAATCATGTCAAATTTATGATTTCTACGCTGCTTTCTATAATTTCGATGTTGCTCAATGTCTTATGTAAACGTACGTACAATAACATAAAACGTCTAGTACATATGATTAGATATGTCTTGTAGATATCTATTAAACCTTCTACAGTCTAAAAGATGACATTTCGACGTTTATTTAAATGCGTCTATAGACATACTGTAAACGATCGAATAGACGTCTGTTGTAAGCGTGCCCTGAACATCGTATGCGTCATCTCTGAGCATAGCCTGCCAAGATTGAGGAGACATGGCAAGGAGAGGCGTCGGCGAATCTGGGCACTTTCTTCGGATCTCTGGGCTTAGACATAAGTCCGTTGTACATATCTATTTTTCTCTCTTCACCGCAATATAGTGCTAAGTGTGGGGTCCGAGATCAGTTAAACACGGAGAGAAACGCGGTCAGTGTTTAGACAGAGAAAAAAAACGGAAAGGGAAGGTCCCAACGCTGCGCCATAATCTCGTGTTGTGTTTCACGATGGATAATGCATTTAATTCAAGAAGTGTTCTTGACATTGTAATCACGAATTCTAGGTGTACGAATAGTGAAACGATAGATATAAAACAAAGAATTCAATAGGCTAAGCACTGTTCACGATGGCCACGAGCCCAATAAACGTGAAGCTTCCCGAGCCGTTTACTATAATTTCAGCAAGCTATGAAATGTATGGTTGAAAAGATTCGACAGATTCGTTTCGGTCGCCAGTCAGGAAAGGTTCACAAAGAGAAAATCGATTATCATACTTAATGTGCTACTCGATGGAAGAGTATGCCAAGGAGATTTTACTTGAAGTGCTGCCGAACGCAGAGAATAAAACATTCGCCGAAATAAAAAAAGGCGTTCACTATTTATTTTTCTTCGAAGAAAAACATGATCTTCGAAAAATGCAAACTTAATTCAAGATCACAGTTACCAGATGAAAATGTCGACAGTTTCATCACAACGTTATATTCGCTCGCAAAACATTGCGAATACGGGACAATCAAAGATGAGTTAACGTGATCGTATTGTCATTCGAAATAGTAAGACATCTGAACGATTACAACTAAAACCGACTTGACGCTGTCCGACGCCATTACAATAAGGTAGGCCGAGATTCAAAGAAATACATAGCAAAATCATTCGGGCTGGCAGAACGGCGATATTAGAAGTTTGCAAAGTCGGGGGACTGTGAAAGAAATATTGGAGAATCAAGCAGAAGCCAGAAGTAAAGAAAACGATAGCTGTTACTAGTCAACTTCGATGCCATATCAGAATAATCAGAAATATCCAGCATCAAACTCCGTTTGTCGAGAGTGCAAGAAAGTAAACCACTGGGACAAAGTCTACAAGTCAAAAAGCGTGCGTCAAATAGAGAAAGATGATGATAGCTCTTCAGAAAAGAGCGGTAGATATTTTGTAAGTCATGTGAAAAATGGCACCTCCGATGCCGATCTGTTCGAAGTAAACGTCGAAATTGTCGAGTCAAAATTGTCGAGTCTTCTAAGAAATTAAAATTTGTAATCAATACGGGAGCGATGTAACCTGTCTGCTTATCTCAAAAATCCTGCAGGAACTAATAAAATAAAGCCAACGAACGATATCGTAAACAGGCCTAACGAAAACCGATGTTAAAGAATGCGTAGATTTAACTTTAAAAGTAGAAAACGGGAAAAAACATAAGTGCAAAGTCTATATCGATAGACTACATAGATAGATTGAAATATATAAATAAGCTGATAAATAATGATAAATCATGCTTATTAGGGAAAGATATGATTAAAGCGTTTGGCATCGTAAAAAAGATTTGCAAAACTGCGATAACAAGTAAACCTGACGCAAACGCCGAGAGGTGAAATTTAGCATCAAAAGAGATTTTCCGAATTGTTCAAAGAATTGGGGAAATTTAGAAATTAGATAAAACTTATCAATAGTCGAAACCGTTCGCATTATCACTCCCATGTCGTCTCAATCCTGTTATTAAAAATTATTACAAATTATTGTGTATAATAATATTATGTTATTACAAATTAAAAGCTTAATTACAGAAGTTAGTGGATTAAGTTATTGTATCTGTAGATTTCCCGCTAAATAGTGCAGTCCCATTGTATGCGTACCGAAAATCAACAACGATTCCGGAATTCAACTCTGCTGTGATTACTCAGAATTAAACAAATGCGTAGCGAGAGCCATTCATCCCAAAGTAGATATCACTTTAACTAAATTAAAAAACGCAAAAATATTCTCTTGGCTCGACGCAAAATCGGGATATTATTAAATCGATTTATCTAAGGAAAGTTAGCTGCCAACGACGTTCATAACGCCATTCGAGCGCTACATGTTCAAGTTTGTCTTTCGGAATTAACTGCGCTCTGGATTACTTCGCGAAATTTTCAGATCTGTTCTATGATATGGAAAACATCATCATTCACATAAATGACGTTCTTGTGGCCGCGGAAAACGGAATAACATAGAAAAGTATTACTCGAAGTTTTAAAACGATTGAGAATAACTTTAAACGAAGAAAAGTGCATCATTGGCATAAAAAAATAGGTTTTCTAGGACACGTGATCTCCGAAGCCGGAATCGAAGTGTCACCTGACAGAGTATCGATCATTTTCGAGTTTCCTGTGCCTTTTGAAAGCTTTACAACAGTTCTTCGGAATGATTAACTTCGCGGTCAAATACATCCCAAATTATTCATTGCTGCTGGAACACTAAATTCATTACTCAAAGACAAAGTAGCATTCCTCTGCCCCCCTCCACCCCCAAGAGTAGCCTTTAATATAGTCAAAAACATTAACTCTTCTTCTTAATAGAAACTCCAACTTTCGCGAAATTTGATGAAAAAGAGATAATTATACAAGCCGATGTCAAGCTAGGGGGTGGACGTTTTAATGCAAGAAGCACAGGGAAAACGCGAGACCATTGCTTAACTTTAAAGACTCTAAGTCAGTCTGAGGAAAAATTCAGTCAGATAGAAAAAAAAGCATTGGCTTTAGCTCTAACATGTGAAAAATTTAAAGAATATATCGCCGGTATCAACATATGTTTAGAGACGAATTACAAACCCCTCATTCAGATTCTACAAATTAAATCTCTCGACAATTTAACACTGCGTTTACAACGCATCCGTATTCACCTAATGAGATTCTCGTTTCAGGTAAAGTATGTCCCAGATAAATAGCTGGTACTGGTCGATGCACTGTTATGCAATCCGAGATCAAATAAAGAAGAAGTAGAGTTAGAAATTGAGACAAGCCGTTATGTGCAATTCGTAATAAAAAAATTATCAATTTCCTCTCACATGTTAAAAAGGATTTGCGAGGAATCCGATTTTGTGTGCCAAAAAATAAAAAAATATTATTTAACAAATAACCAGACAAAAAATCCACTCTAACGGAGCTCCAATCATATCTTCCATTTATGAATAATATAATCTTTCACAGAAAGTTATGTCTTTTATAACTCAAGACTTGTAATATCTCCCCCACTACAATCCAAAATTCTGAATAATCTACATGATGATCATTTAGGCATAACCAAATGGATATAGGAATAGGAATAGGGCGAAACAATCCGCATGGATCGAGTCAAAGATTTTGTTATAAATACATTGAAATTGCCTGAAATACATTGAAGAAAGAACAAATCCCATGCAAAAATTTGTAAATGACGAATTTTCGGAAAGACCATGGCAAAAAATAGATTTTTGTAAACAGGAGATGGTTCATGATATCAGTTTTCGGAAAGACCATGGCAAAAAATAGATTTTTGTAAAATCTATTTTTTAGTAAAATCTATTTTCTATATAAGGAGATGGTTCATGATATCAATAAACTATTATTCTAGATTTATTGAAATCACAACTCTAAAGTTTCTGACTGAAAAAGAGATGATAGAAAAGTGTAAAGAGCTTTTCGCAAAGTACAGAATTCCGGAAATAGTGCATAGCGACATTGGCACACAACTTAAGTTTCCAGGCGTTCGCGAGGAAATACAATTTCAATCACATAGTTCTCCAAAGGATCCGCAAAGCAACGGTATGGTGGAAGCCGCGATAAAAATAGCAAAATATTTGCTGAAAAAAGTAGAGGACATAAACAGGCTTACTTGCATACCAGACAACCGCTAGTAAATGAATACTCCCCAGCGGAACTTATGTTTTCGAAAAAAATACTTCATTGTACCAATGCTTCCGAGTTCCATGGGAACTTTCGTCGCTCATCACGATGTTAAAACTAAAGAAATCATTAGGAAAAAAAAACAGGAAAAAGAAACATATCACGCAAGAAAACTTCCCGAACTTCACGAGAACGAAAGAGTATGACTAACTGATATGAGAGTTTACGACAAAATTGCTAGAGTAATCGAACATCCAAATTCCTATTTAGTAAAAACTGAGAAAGGCATCCTTCGTCGAAATAGAACACATATAGTATTATAGCGCCCCTGCGCAGGGAAAATGCGAGAAGATTGAAAACGAGTGATCCGATTTTTGTAGAAGAGGATTTTGCACCGAGCGAATCCTGCGTGACAATTCAAGAACAAGCTGAACTTGTGAGTTCGAATTCGATAATACCAGATTCTCCAGCGCTCGTAACATAATCGGCGTCT
The DNA here is from genome assembly GCF_000143395.1 of Atta cephalotes. Classification (NCBI taxonomy): domain Eukaryota; kingdom Metazoa; phylum Arthropoda; class Insecta; order Hymenoptera; family Formicidae; genus Atta; species Atta cephalotes. The sequence goes on along the minus strand of NW_012130093.1, from coordinate 3,870,323 downwards.
TCGGCATTGCGTAGGTCCTTTCGACAAATAACCGCGCCGACTAAAAGACTTTATACTATAACTATGTATATTATAGCTTATGAAAAAAAAAGTTTCTTATTCAATAAAAAATGAGAAATGTTGTGAGCGTGCTCTGAACATCGCATGCACCATCTGAACATAGCTCAAGATTGGGGAGACACGGCAAGGAAGGGCGAGCCTGGACACTCTCTCCGGATCTCTGGACTTAGATGTGAGTCTGTTGTATGTATCTATTTTTCTCTCTTATCCTCCATCGATACCGCAACAACGTCTAATAGAGATATCCGATTTCGTGTTTCTTTCTGGGGAGAGAGATAAGATGAAAATAAAAAGCTCGTTTCTTTATAAAAAGTTGCATGCTCCTTGATAAAAGGAGAGAGAGAAAACCATACCCTATACAAACTTTTATAACTTTAAACATTTTTCGCATTAAATTTTTGTAATACATTTTTATTACAATAATACATTGTAATAAATTTTTGGAATACAGTAGAAATACGTTTAATTTAACTAAAAAAGAAATTTTTTTTATGAAATGTCCTCATTGAAAATGTATTATTTACGTATATATTATTCTTTGCTAACAAGTATAAAATTTGAATATTTCAACTCTTTTTTGTCTTCATCAGCGAAATGCATTTACATAAACAATGAGATGAAATCACTTTATCTGAAATAGAATTCACTCCTTGACTTACAAAGTGAAAGAATTTAAAGTTGATGTTAGAGTTCTGCAAAACATCATGATAGTTCACATTTAAATAATCAAAATAGAAACAATCTTCGATCCTCTCTAAAACAAAATAAGAGATAGCGTGCTATGATAAGAAGAAATGTCAAACAAAGAAAAAACAGACTAAATTCACAAGATTTTGATCGATTGAGTATATTCTCGTTAATAAAGCGTAGTCAAATGGATAAAATATGTATTGCTCGTTCAAAGAACAACGCGAAAACTGTAAGTAGGTAATAGAAAAAAATAAAAGAAAAACATAAATAATATATTATATATTGTAATATATAAGTCAAAATTAAAAACAGAAATTAAAAATTAGATAATAAAAACGTGTATATAATTCAGATGTTAAAAATGGTGATGATAAAAATATACAATCATGTTTTTAAACTATTCAAAATTGAAACATTTGAATGATGCAAATATTTCATGTCGGACTGTAATTTCAGACTGTTCGTTTGTAACTGGATGTGTAATATCTCAGATATCAATCTTCTACTTAAAACATCGTTTATAATCTAATATTTTAATGTTCTCTAATTGAATTCATGGTTTAAAAAAATTCTAAGATCTATAATTATAGATTTACTATTTGTAGTGCTGTAACAACGATGTTCTTGATCTTCATTTTCAATCATCCAGTTTGTCCTATGATGCATTACAGTCTTTACGGCATATTTTGTATACAATATTTTTGTTATGATCATTTTGGAAGAACATCTTTATGTACTTTTATAAATTTCGCTTTTAAAATCTTTGATATTAAACCTTCGCGATCTAATCTATTTATGGTAAGGGCATTCATTTGGAATATTTCTGTCAAAATTTATAGCAAAATTCATAGCGGATCGTTTTTGGAAATTCAATAATTTTTTATATTAGAGAGTTTTGTTCATTTTTATATTCAAAAATCAGATAGTTTATTTTACCTGCGTAACGTGAACAAATATGGTAATCATTATAGAAGACGTTTAAAAATAAAAAATCTAATAGAAAAATTAATTAAATAAAATGATGAGAAATAAAATTAAAAAATTGTGCTAGATAGATTAGAGAAAACGTGGAATTCCATTAAATGTGCCATTAAACATCCAAAAGGTGAATTTATTAATATAGTTAAATTTGTCTTAACATCGACATATTTTACTTTTAATGGAAACATTAAAAACAAATATTTGGCATACCTACAGATTCCCTCCTTTCTTCTATCATATCTGATATTATAATGGAAGATTTAGAAAAGTGCTGAATTCTTTGGAATTTCTATTTACTTTAGATATATTGATGATGTCTTTATGACGCACCTAAAGATAATGTCACTCAGATTTTTTTTAATTCATTTAATGTATTTATTGTGAACAATATGGCTCAAATTTATTATTGAATAAAGGAAGGCCATTGTTTGAATTTTCTGGATCTATCGGTCATCAATAAAGACAATACAATTATTTTAGATTGATACTATAAAAAGACGTTTTTGGGTAGGTATTTATTATTCTTTTCAAATCATCCTACATGCCATAAGATTGGAACTATGTACAGGGTGTCTGACATAATTATGATCACGATTTTTCCGGCATTTTCGATGATCTGACAAAAATTAGTTTGGATAAAAGTTAATTAGTTTTCAATCGGTTACAAATTGCAATATCAAAAATTTGCAAAATACTCTCTTTTAGGAAAAAAATCAAAGTCATCTTAATTTTTTAATGATATTACATATTTTTTACTTCATAATAATATCAAGACGAGTTCAATGGCCCGCTATGATCTTGAGATGATCTTACAGTCATGGGATTAATGAACGGAAACGTTTTCATGAAAAATTATTTTATTTGTATTAAATTTTTTATATAGATTAATTTATAGTAGAAAAAGATTTTTATATCTGTTATTTTTTCACAGACATGAATTCTTGTTTTTTAAATGAAATTATTGTACATACAAAACAATAAATTATACCAAAAATATATAACTAAAAATAGTAATATAACAAAAAACTACAATAGAACAAAAAATTACGTTATATTAACAAATTTAATGAAATATATAATTACAAGTTATATAAGTGTTCAATTATCCATTTTATTTTTATTATATTTATCCATTTTCATGTAGGCATAATTCTGCACTATGTAATAAATTTCCATTAGTTGCTCCTATAATACTGTCACGGCGATTTCTTCGCATGCTATACGGATTCGCTGCTTTAAATGTTCCATATTTTGAATTGATTGCAAATGACTCCATAGAAAAAAATCTAGGTGACAAATCGCGAAATCAAGGTAGTCAAATTTCTTTTAAATGTGTTAAGAGTATTGCTTGCAGTTGTTTAAATGGTTTGTTCCTTTGCTTCTTTTCAAATTCTTCATAATTTCTTAAATTCTTTTCAATGTTTTTAAAACATTGTTGCACATAGGTGATGTTTCTGTGGACTTTGTGGCATACAGAATTGCAGTTTCACGTGCATTCCTTTTACATTCATCGAATATTAGCAGCTTATCAACTTTCTCATTACAGAGATACATTTTCGACAAACTGAAATTGAACTACAATTTGCTCTAACGACAGACTAAGACTGAACATAAGAACTTGAAGTGTTCGAGCTACGCTATACTAAATTATGTTGATATTTATTCTACGTACTACATACACGTGTGTAATAAATTGTGAACTACATTCGAGAATATCATGAATTCCAAAATGACTATGTCTGTTCCTCATGTCTGACTGTAAGGTCATCTCAAGGTCATAGTATAGTAGGTCATTGAATTTGTCTTGACAGTTACAATATTATGAAGTAAAAAATATGCCATTTTAAAAAATTAGGGTGCCATTTTAGTGCCATTTTAAAAAATTAGGGTGATCTTCATTTTTTTTCTAAAAAAGAATATTTTTCAAATTTTTAATATTGCAATATGTAGCCGATTGAAAACTGACTTTTATCCAAAATAATTTTTGTCAGATCATCGGAAGTACCGGAAAAATTGTGATCACAATTACGTCGGACACACCCTGTGTAATTTGATTGATAGAACGAGCTTATTATCAAATCCTGCATTTTATAAAAAGATAGAACTAATAATAGAGATTTTGAAAGGTAATGATTATCCTTTAGAAATGATTTTCAATTGTATTAATAAAAGAATTAAAAGTTTGGTTATTAAAAAATCCACAATGGCAAATAATAACACTAACTCAAATTTCGGTGACACTGATGAAGTTGTAAGAAATTTAATGGTTTTCCTATATGTAAGATCCATTTCCATAAAATTACTAAGTCTATTAACAAATCCACAAATATGATTGACTATAGGTGCTTAAATAAGCTTAATAAATTTATCAAAGTTCATAAAGACAAAAATCAACATAATAAAAATAATAACACTATATATAAATTAAATTGTAATAACTGTGATTACGTTGCCAAACGAAGAGACAATTACAGACAAGTATTAAAGACCATCGCAATAATATAAAATTAGACCAGTCCAAACACTCAGTAATCACGAAACATATCATAATAAACCGAAACAAATCATAATTTTAATTTGGAAAATATTAGTATACTTCGCTTTGAAAAGAATTATCGCAAAAGAAATATTTCTGAAATGATTCATATTAAAGAATAAAAAAAACGGTTTAAATTTAATGAAAAATACTGAGTTATTGGACACCTCTTATTTTAACATACTTGACGATACACGTAAACATAAATTGTCACAGTTTTGAACAAACTTTTTTTTACATTCAATTTTATTGACTTACTTTTATTTGACCTACATATTACATCAGTCAATTTTCAATTAGTAACTGTCAACTTCTCATTTTAATGTACTTGTCCAGATCTCCGTTTAGAATTTTAATTACAGTATTTTATATAAATTAATGTAAGTTATGATTTGATTCTGTGCTTCTTATTCACATTAATTATATTATATTAATATATCTTCTCGTTCTACAGACTATTAATCATAAAATAATCATAACAAAGTCTCAAATCATTTCAGTCTGTGACAGATTCCCGATTTCAACCGAGAAATTTGGCAAAATTATTTAATTTAAAGTCATTCTAATTATTAGCTCGAAATAAGCCACAACTTTGTTTAATCTGTAAAGTTAAAATGTTGTTCTCTTTCTTGAAAAATATATTCCATAGGAAATCGGATTAAAATCGGATAGAGAATGCATCTAATATAAATAAAAAGGAAGTTATAATATAACTTCACTTTTTCACTTACTAAATAAATAGAGAAAAAAATAGTTTATACAAGAATAAGAATGCAGACATGATAAAAGAAATAAGAAATAAGAAATAAGAAATAATTTCAATCTATCAGAAACTATACATTCTGATGTATCCGATTTCTATTAAATTAAAATTCCTTATTCCTTATTCTTTTTATAATAATTTTTGCACAATAATTGTTTGCACAATAAATAAGTTGACGCATATGATACTGATTGGCTGCCTCTACTATTCCAATTTTTCACACCGCACGCACGCACGCATGCAATTATAGAACTGATTCTTGTTGAAGATATCGCAATCGCGTTCTCGGAAACGATATTAAAGAATCGCATGTATTTGATATCGACCGTATTGATAAGGCTATCTAATCGATTGAACGTTACATCAATACATCCATCAAATTCAAATATAGCATCGTTTTCAGTCATTATGTATATGGTTAAAAAATCGACACGTACGAGCATAACATCATTCAGCGTGCAAATTCTGACCGTTAGTCTAACGCTTATAAAATTGTTTTTGTAATCTTTTCGAAGCATCCTGTAAATATTCCGCTACTCGTAGAGACCCTTCCATGTTTCGTGAGACAGCGACAGTTCCTGTTCGCGATGATTTTCCAAAATGATCTTTACATCAAGCAATCATCCGTTTTATTCGGCAGTGAATTGAGAGATGTAATGCTCCGTTCAATGATCAGCAGGTAAATGATCTTCACCGACTTTTTCGATATTTTATACCCCGGCGCGCTCAGCAAAAATTCATATCGTGTGTGTACACCTTTGCCATTGTTATACGCGATCACGTTACACTCTATGCGGATAACGTTTACCTTCATTTGATCAACATATCCGATTCGGTCATTCTTACTCTACTCACATGATAAACGTGCTTTCTTTCGAGTTACATATTCCGCGCTACTAGATTTGCGGACATTCAGTTAGCATTACTAAATCTAACTGTTAAACCTAAAAGAAGGATTATCGGTCGAGAAACTTACAACTTAAAGATTAATCATTTTAAGTATTTTTTAATTTTGTTGAGAAGGATATGTAATATCGGGCGCTAGTTATTCTAATAATTTAGTTATATTAGGCGGCGCTGATATTATTTGTATTGATTTTCCTCTCTAGATAAGAACTTTTCCTTCAAGATTTTCCGTTATTTCTGGATTATTGTATTCCTTCATACGCTTGTATATTGCTAAATATTATAATTAATAAATATATATATATATATATTCATTAATTTATGATCTTTATCTTAAATTCCATCTCATCGGATCATCTCATATTCGAACTAAGAATACTAAGCCAGACTCATCGATATGATCGATGTCAAATATACGCGATTCTTCAATATCGCATCCGAGAACGCTATAGCGACATCTTCAATAAGCATCAGCTCGTCAATTACAAACTATAGTTTTTAATACGCATAAAAAAAATATAAATATAAAATGTAATAAAATGTAATAAAATGTGAATAAACATTTTTTCTTTACATCACTATACATATACGTACTTTCTTTATTCCCCATTCGTCTAATCCTATGCCTCGACACGTTAAAAACTAAATTTTTTACGAAAAGTAGTTCACAGAGGCCTCTTAATTCTGAAGATTAATATAAATGCAATCGAACATCTGTATAGTTCATGAAGACTTATTGAATTCTGAAAATTAACAGGATTGAGAAATTAACTTTTTTTTTTAACTAAAGTTAGTTAAAGTTAACAATCTTAAGTTAAAGTTAACAATCTTGAAAATTTAACTTAGTTAAGATACAACTTAATTTATACTGAAATTAATTGAATTAAAAGTTAAGTTAATAAAAAAAAGTAACTGAAAAGTTAAAAGTTAAATTTGTTTTTTTAATTTTTTAATTCATGATTCCAGTCTCACAAATAGCGAAAATGACAAATATATATACTCCATTTAGAAAATACTCCTATTTACTATTTTATTTACATGTTTTGTTTATATATACTGCTTAATATATAAGATTCGATTATAGCCTGTGGTATGACTAAAGTTTCAAACAATACGAAGGAGTAGCGATAGTAATAAGGAATAATAAATTTTTTCAACCTAAAAAAATTAGTAAAAAAAATTAATCGAAATACACGGTTTTGACAGATTGAAATCTGAGAGTCGATTATGTAATTTGAAATGAAGAAAAATTACAAAAGTGAGCAAATTCATTAGAATATTTATAATTTCATTGATCAACCTAGTGAATTTGCTCACTTTTGCAAGTTTCACCTTATTTTAAGTTATCGCTATTGCCGCGTATGTCTGAGCCTTAACTTCAAAGAATTAAATAAAAAATTAATAGTTACAGGAAAAATGTAACTAAATAAAGTTAAAAAGAATCTAAAATATAACTAAAATGTAACTTAAAATTAACTAACTTTTTAATTTTTTAATTTAACTTTTATCTTTTTAACATTACTTTTTGACAAGTAACATCTCTCAGCTGATTACTGTCAAATTTTGAACGGAATTCATCGCATGGTTTCATTTCTGTAGATTAAAGCGAACAACCTTTGCATTTTTTGCAAAATGGAAAAAAAACGAGTTTCGTTAGTAATCAAACATCTACATATGAAAGGTTTAACGCCGAAAGAAATCAAAGCCGAGTTGGATAATGTTCATAAGACATCTGCATCAGCGTTTGCGACTGTATACAATTGGGTGAATTTAAACGTGTACATCCACATGTGATGCACCTCGTTCGGGACGTCCAATTAAGACTGCCACGCCAGAAACCATCGATAAAGTCCATGATATTATTTTCGACGAGTGAAAGTGCGCGAGCTTGTTGAGGCCACAGGCATATCACATGGCACAGTGATTTCAATTTTACACGAACAATTGGATATGAAAAAGCTATCGGTAAGATGAGTGTCGCGTTTGTGCCTCACTGTGAACCATAAGCGCGACCGTGTGACGATTTCAAAACAATGTTTGGAGATATTTCCAGATGAATTTCTACGTCGATTCATTATTGTGGAGGAAATATGGATCCATTACTTCCGAGACGAAGGAACAGTCAAAAACAATGGACTTCACCGGGTGAACTAGTTCCGAAGAAGGCGAAGACCGTAAAGTCGGTCGGAAAGGTAATGGCCAGTTTTTTGGGATGCACACGGTATAATTCATATCGATTATCTTTCGTCGAAGCAAACAATCAATAGCAATTATTATGCAGCCTTATTGGACCGTTTCAACAATATTTTAAAGAAAAAACGTCCCCATTTGCCAAGAAGAAGGTGCTCTTCCATCAAGATGCATGTGCCCAGCACTGGCCAAATTCAACGAATTCCGCTACGAATTGCTTCCTCAGCATATTCGTCAGATTTAACTCCCTGTGACTATTTCATGTTTTCAAATCTGACGAAATGATTTGGAGGAAAGAGATTCATCACCACCAGAAAGCAGCTCATCGCCGAAACAGAGGCTTATTTTGAAGGGTTGGACAAATCATATTATTTGGAAAACGGCTTGAAAGTTAGAGAATTGTTGAATCAAGTAAAAGGAGACTTGAGAAATAAAAATGAATCGATCAAAAAAAATGTGTTTTTCTAAAAACTTATTGACTTGCCCTCGTTCTTCCTTATTTTTTATTTTCTCTTGCGATATATTCTCATTATGTATTATTTTGTATATTTGTTATTTGAGCATCAATTTATGATGTTCGTGCGCACAATGTTTTTATGTACTCATAGTAATTCAACAGAGTAAGAAGATAAAAACCTAGGAAATATAGAAAGAAGAAAAATTGAAACTTTTTTATACGAAAGTTTGATTACATATTATCTTAAAGATTATAAATATCGTTTAATATATCATCACTTTTTCTAGTAGCAAATTCTCATTATCAGATATTATTAATTTTGTAATAATAAAATTTTTGCACTAAAAATTTATTTTTAAATAAAACAGAAAATAAGAGGACTAACCTCCAATGACCTTAATCTCGACAAATGTTATTCAAGACAGATTCTAAACAACATTCAAAAAGTTTTAGCTATCGGTCAAACACCTTGCGTAATGCTAATGCCGGCAATATTGTAACATTCGAACCTTATAACTCGAGAAGTACTTAATAACAAATATTTTATTATACAATATACAATTATACAATAGTATTTTGGAAAGTCTCTCGAAGTAAACTACAAGATTGAGAATCTTTAAGCTACAAGAATATGCAACGAAACATGGGAATTTAAGAAATTGAAGGTGACCTTCATTTAAACGACTATCAAACCAATGGTATTCACTTATGTCCCCTTTATATACTCTCTTATGTCTCCTCTATATAACTTTTGTCTGAAACATTTTTTTCTAAAATTAAAAATAAAAAAGTTATTTGAGACATTAAAATGAGACATCCTGTATAACATCTGTATTACGTCTAATGATTTATATATAATTATAGATATAAGAAGCAATTTTTTCTTAATTTTTCCAAACTTGTTTTTTTTAAAAGAAACAATGCAAAAATTATTCTTTTAATTTTTGTTTTCTCTCACTATTATTATTATAATATTATTTTTCTTACGCTAAAAGTAATTTTATAAAAGAAAGAAGGATTTAGAATACATAGATATATTTTATATAATTATATGTATATGAAAAATTTTTTCACGGATATATATTCGTATAAAAGTATCTGATAATTAACAATAAAAAAAAACTCGCATAGAGATAGAGTGGATTAAACTGAGAAAAAAAAATCATTTGCATTTTTTGCATTAGTTAACGAGTTATTAATTTATGAGAATAGTCAAATTCGCTCGACCTACCGCTAAAATGCAAGCGTGCGACGAGATAAGATCACTCAGTAAGGCGCGCATTCGCCGTCACAGGCATGTTAATGCTAATATCGCTTCTAAATAACGTGCTTAGCGACGAAAAATGTGCCTCTCTGGACGCGCGACACACTTGCATTTGGCGGTAGGCTGGACGAATTTGAAAATTTTCATACATTAATAATTCGTCAACTAATGCAAAATGATACAGGATTTTTCTATTCAGTTTAGTCCATTCTGCACCTATGCAAGAATTTTATCGTTAATTATCAACCTTATATATATTACTTAAATATATCACTTAAATATAAAAAGTAGCATGCATTCGTAATATAACATTCACTAATTAATCTACGACATTTGTTTAGATTCGACATACAGAAAAGATTTACATCTAGATTTAGGTTTAAAATTAAATTTCAGGATTGAAACTAAATTTGCTTTTGAAACTTTAAGAAGCAAGAGAAGGAGGAAAATCAATATTTGATCAGTTTGAACTCAAGATACTCGGAGCTTGTATCTGAATCAAAATCAGAATTATTAGTAAATGTCAAGTTAGAGCTCGGTGCATTTTCTGACCAAGAAAGAAAATTGTTCTTGGAAGAGAACGATAGCGAGTTTAATAAACTTGTCAACGACGGCGGTGACTTTCCGCAATGCTCAACCGCAGATAATTCTTTGACGGAATCAGGATTTAAAAATGAGATTCTATTTTTGAAGTTTAAGCATAAACTATGCGGAACTTTCTTGCCTACGTTTATAACGCAAATGATTTCTGATATCTGTCTCTGAATGCGAAATCGAGTCCGAATCCTCAGAATCATTTCTAGGATGAAAAGATCTACGTATATTTTTTATTGAAAGTTTTCTACTCTCCGAGGATGTTCTATATTGGTAAACGGTGGCATCAGAACATTTCTCTGCAAGCATATCTAATTTCGATAATTCCTTTTTAGCAGGATCGTCCTGATATAATTTTGGCGATTCCAAAATGTGTTGATATAAAATTAGACTTGTTGGCGGGTTTGATTTTTTAATTAAGTTCAATTTTGGGTTAATCAATGATTGATTTTGGATAATGGAATATTCAAATCTAAACTTTTGGGTTTTTGAATCGATATCTTTAAGCTTCGCGGAGATGTTTGAGATGGCGCAGATAAATCCAGATTCCTTATGTTGGAGATCAATGACTTTGGCAAAGCTGTTTCTAAATTTTCCGAATTTTGCATAATATTCTTGCCCAATTGTACCATGTTCTGTGTTATCTTACTGAAACCTAAGTTTAAACTAGCTTTTTTAGAATCTAAATAATTTTTTACACAACCTTTCCAAACCGGAAATTTTATGTTGATATTTTTCAGCTAAAATCTTACTTATTAAGTTCTGATTAGCTTCGGCATCAGATTTCCGCCTAAGACGATGAAAATTTGCTCGCAAACTTTCAGAGCTGCTATATATGGAAGATTCTTTTTTCTCTATTTCAGTAATGAATATAGGATTGTTAAATATTACATACGGAAAGCCTTGAGCGTTCTGGTTTTGTTCAAACTTGCGACTTTGTACATTTATTTTTATCATTTCTCATCTATTACTCCTTGAACTATCCGAGCCACTCGTCTTCATGTTAGTCTTAATATTATCTGATAAATAACAGACAATGTTCATGTCTTGACTGGATTTCCTGGGCATAAAAGACATTTTAGCTCTAAATTTCAACGTGTTAATTTTCTTGGTAAAATTTGTGATGTTTATTTTTGTGGAGTCAAAAATTTTCGGTCGTATACCAAAATCTAAGTTAGTCTTGCTACATCAAATTTGTCCGGCTTATTACAAGGAGATACAAAATTTGCCATTTTTTTCTTTTAAAATATCAACATTTTCATCATACCGCGCTTCGAAATGCATAATATTACAATCGTTCAGTCCACAATTATTTAATTTATTTTGTAATGCTTGATTAGACTCAACATTGACAAATTTTGTTCTTGAATATTCGATGAATAAGTCAATTTATTAGACTGTTCCAAACTATTAGTTTTAATATATTTGTCCAATTTCTTTTCCCTGACACCTTCCCTGACCAAACATATCCTCTCGCTGTTTGCGCTGGTGCATTCGAGAGTAGTTTCATCATTACATAGTAGTATTTCGGTTGTTCAAAATAACGTCCAACATAATTAGTAGATACTCTTTTCATCTCGTGTGAAAAACCGTAGTTCAAATCTTTTATATTGAATTTTTTATCGTGCTGATGACGGACATTTAATTTGATGTCCACATCAGAGACGCCTTCGCATTTGAGGTGATCTCTTCTATTTCTGTTCTCCCAAAATTTAGTTGAATTTAATAAATTCTGCTTCGTTGCAACATTATCCATATGCTCATTCAAATCAATATTCAATATTATGTATGACGCCTTAACACTTGATTTTGTCAATAGCTCTCGCGATTTCGCAAAACAAAATTCTGCAGATGCCTTGTCCCATAGAGGAAATTTTAAGGTTGATGGAGCACCATCAAGAGATTCTATACTAGATACGTAGATGAAAGGGATTGTAGACTTGAATATAACTACTTTATGCAACACAGAAAAATTTGAGAGCATGCAAGGAAATAGTGAAAATCAATAGTAATTTTGATGGCAATTTTGATACATTTTGGTATAAATCAAGCATAGTACATGCAAGTGCATCGCGTAAAGCAAAATACATAACGTACATATATAAATTTTATAATTTATAAAAATATTAGAGTTTACATTTTTTTATCGTCAAATTAAATAAAATTTTATTCATGATTTAATTAAAAATTTAATGTCAAATTATAAATAAAAACGATATAAAAACAAACAATAAATAATGAAAGGAAAGAATCAGAGAAAAATTAATATTAATTAGTTGATGTGAATGAATAAGTATTAGATTAAAAAACTTAAGATATAACACCAACAACAAAATAATTTTTTTCTTCACACATAGAAAACTCAAATTGTCCGCAAAATTAGAGATAAAATGTAATACAGTAAGTAGTACATGTCGTTCTGTGATATCAAATCATTTATATTTCTTACGCATATTTGAAATTTTATACATATTTGAAGAAGTAATTTTGCAAGATGAAATTTTGCGATTGTCTGAAAATCTATATTTTGAAAATATATATTTTATATATACTATAAAATTAGTCACTAAATGAGAAAATGATAAAAATTAAAATGATTGAAGCAAAGCAAAATGATGAAAATATAAAAATTGCTCAAAATTTTCAATCTTTCTATAAAAGTCACAACACATTTTCCTTGAAATTAATTTCGTATAAAAATTCATATAAAAATACTGTCACTAATGCAATAAATTCGACAAGTAATGTCACTCGTAGGAATAGTGGTGGAGAAAATTTCATTAAAATTTCACTAAAGTTTGTGAAAATAAATATTATTGAGCATTATATTTCAAAGAATACACGAAAAAATTATAATAAAAAAAAATTTCCTATATGAATTCGAGAACTAATTTCATGATGCGAGAACTAATTTCATGATGCGGTCATCTGAATCTACACTTCCACAGTGTTGTTATTTTGTTGGATTTAGTAATTTTAGTAATTTTGGGATATATTAATTATTACTTTTGTAAGAATAATACATTAAATTTAAGATTTAATAAAATATAAAAATAGTAGTATAAGTAATAATTTTAAGATTAATAAATTATATGTTATTAAATTTTATTAGATTATTTATTCTTGAAATTTATGTATTAGATGTACAACTTTGCTTCCGCCGTTTTCCTATAGATGGCTTTAGCGGTTTGGTGGTCGAAATAAATAGATCATAGACGTCATACAATAAACTTGGGCATCTGTCAACATAACATCATAGAAACATTAGTCGATTTGTGCCTGCATCATAAAGTTATTCTCGATTGAAAATGTCAGTTTACGAGCCAAATTCTCGTCATTTGCGGAAGGTTTTAATTTTTTGCTTCAATATGAAGAAATCTGCGGCTGAGGCTCATCGAATGCTCTCAAATACTTATAGTGAGGCCGCTATTAGTGAAAGAACATGTCGTGAGTGGTTTCAACACTTCAAGAACGGTGATTTTGACGTCCAAGGTCATGCTCTATATTTGGTGGGACCAGCTCGGCGTAGTGTATTATGAACTGTTAAAATCGACTGAAATAATCACAGGCAATCGGTATCGAACGACAAATGGCCGCAATACAACGAGAGACACGATCAAGTGTATTTTTGTCAGCATGACAATGCTCGACTCCATGTTGCG
>NW_012130093.1:3850313-3855514 GCF_000143395.1 Atta cephalotes | reverse complement strand
AATTTTGGAAAAAAACGGCGGAAGCAAAGTTGTACACCTAATATTAGTGAGTGTGGCTTTTTTGATATATGTTTGATTTTTGCGATCATACAGGAAATACCCTTCAAAGAATTATGAACACCTAATGCTAATGGACGTATATTTGTAATATATCCAGTTAAAGATAGTGTTAAAGAGACGAAATACATGTAGACAAAATAATTAATGTTAAATATAATTGTAATGTTCAAATGATGATACCTATGATAATAACTTGTTTTCAATAATATTATAAAATATTTTTAAGCTGAAATAATTACTAGCTGAAATAATACTAACTGTGCTCTAATGATATATAGATATTTTTTACTTTAATAAATTTTTTATACCAAATATTACAATACAATAATTACTGAAAATAGTCCATTTTATGTCATATGTCGTCATGTACTATTACAGTAATAATGCTACTAGCTTAGCAGTGATATTATTGCATATCAATAGCGACACACTATTGAATATCAGTAGTAATGCTACTGCAGTGACACTAATATAGTTTTATAATCGCGGGATAAGCCCGCGATCCGATTAAAGCTTACAATGCTTATGAATTATGAAAAGCTGTAGAGGCAGTATATTGCTTTTACAATTATTTGGGCAAGAACAGAGTTGAAAATTATAAAGTTGCAGCCAAAACGATTGTTGCATTTCATAAAACAAGAATCAACACGTCACAGAGTAAAAAATCTACGTTTTGCACAGTCATTTGGATTTTTTTTCTGACAACTTAGGCGATTTTAGTGACAAACACAGCGAGCATTTTCATTAAGATATTGCTATAATCAAACAATGCTTCAAAGGAAAAGACTCGCCGCCACATGCTTAGAGAATATCGCTGATCGATTGATGCAATACACAACAAGATTAGCATAAATGCCAAAGCAAACATTTGTTTCCTCACTAAATAATTTGTTTTTTTGTACATTTAATTAACAAATTTTTTAACTTTAAAATAACTTAACTTTTATAATGTTAAATTTAACTTTATTTTGTTAGAAAAACGAATAATAAATATTGCTTTTAAATGAAGTCATGCAGAATATATTTTTTCATTAATATTCACAAAGAAAATAAGAATCATAAATTCATCAAAATCATCATAGAAAGGCCGAAAGAAAGAGAAATTTATACGATTAATATGTATTTGTTCGATTAATATGCATTTTTTCATTATTTACTCCAATCGTTTCATTTTCTCATTCAGTGAGCAATTTCACATAGAAATACGTAATTTTTAGACAATCACAAAATATTATCTTACGCTGCAGACGAAATGATCTCTTCTAAACTTCGAACATACGCAAATGATTTGATATCAAACGAAACGCATGCATACTAGATTTTTCTTTCACGGACAATTTAATTTTTTCATGTGTAAAAAATACTGTCGCAGTGATAATCAATCGATCTCGAAGTATATAGATTGGGATACACGAAATAAAATGTCGAAATACCATCCATTGTTCTTAAATAAGAAAGTCAATATCGAATATATTTCATCAATAAATCGAATATATTCATCAATGAATTATTTCAATTCAAAAACTATCCATATTCAATCTGAATAAATATGCATTATATCAAATATATCGAATAATGATTAGGTGCTTGATCAAATTGATTCGATATATATTGTATGAATGCAATGCATATTCAAGGCGAATATAAATAGTTTTTGAATTAATGAAGTATATTCAATACTTGCATTTCTTCGACATCTCTATTACTCTTATATATAAAATATCACAATAACTAAATTAAAGTTACAGAGTTTATGAGAAAAATTTCGATCTCTTACTTCAAAAGATACAACTCAAAAAACATGACTTTCGAATTATTATCATAAATGAATTAACTTAACTTCATAAAAAAATCAAAAAATTTTTATATAAAAAGTTATAAAACAAAAATATCAAAATGACATTTAAGAAAATGTGAAAAATTATTTTTGACAGAAAATTATTGATTAATCAAATAATATCAATAAAAAAAATACAGGATCCCAGTCAGCAGACAATGCTTTTTAAATGTTGTTAAACGTTTTTCTTATTAATTTTACATTTTTCATGATTCGTTTTTTTCAAAATTCATTAATTTAACTAATTAATTTTATTAAATGTTTATTTTAAATTAATTTTTCATTTAAAATAAATGATTAAAAAAAACATTGTTTAAACGTTTATTTAACATTTGTTTTGAATTTATTTTTTATTTGAAACAATAGTTCAAAAAAATTTTTTAAACGTTTATATAATGTTTATGAAATATTTATTTTACATTATTTATGCATTTAAAATGCGATAAAAAAATATTTATTTCACGTTTATTTAAAATTTTTTATTTA
The DNA here is from genome assembly GCF_000143395.1 of Atta cephalotes. Taxonomy (NCBI): domain Eukaryota; kingdom Metazoa; phylum Arthropoda; class Insecta; order Hymenoptera; family Formicidae; genus Atta; species Atta cephalotes. The sequence continues at coordinate 3,853,131 of NW_012130093.1, read as the reverse complement.
AAGTTTAGTAAAATTTTATTTAAAGTTTAGTAAATGTTCATTTCACATTAATTATTTGAAATAATGATTTAAAAAACTTATTTAATGTTTTTTAAATGTTTATTTGTTAAAATAAAATAAATTTTTACAAGAACGAAGGACTCTTAATTTAAAAGAACAATATTGTGAGTATACAAGGCACATAAGAGTCAAACGTAATGAAATATTTTAAAACATAAAAACTCAAACAAAAAGTATAATACTAGGGAATGAAAGTAACTCGTTATTTGTAACGAAGTTACAGGTTACTTTTTCAATTACTTTTCTGCGTTACTTTTTTTTTGGTAACTGTAATGAAGTTACATTTTTTTGATAACAGCAACGAATTTTATTAGTTACTTTTATCGTTACTTTGCACATGATACAACAGCCACTTAACTGTAAAAAAATTTCGTAAATTTACACATATAATATACGTAAAATAGATTACATGATTAGTCCTGTAAATATAAAAAATCCTGCAATTTTACAGAATTATGTAATTCCATAAAAATTATGTAAATTTGTTTTTATTGTATAAATATATCTTATTTTACTGAAAATTATGGAATAGGAAGACATTTTTAATATTTTCTGTAATTATCCAAATTTTAGTAATATTATGTATTGTAACAGAAATATTTTACATATTATTGAAAAATATATAATATATAGTGCGAAATATATTGTACCACAATCTGCTTAGTTACACAATCTTACTTCCACAATCTGCTTAGTTACAAATCAAGACATTATTTTTATTTGTACATTGCAAATTTACAAACGTGTGGATTTACAACTATTATAATTTCAAAATTATCCAATATAATAGTTGTAATTTTACACAACAATTTTTTATAATGTATAGACTAGAGAAGTTCCTAGACTCGTCCGCTATGATTGGCGGTCGTTGATTTAAATAAAAATAACAGAAAAATAACGAAAAGTTATTTTTCAAGTAACGATAACTGTAATGAGTTACTTTTAAAAATCGGTAATTAATAATTTTACTTTTCCTACTTGGTAACGAGTAACTGTAATTTGTTACTTTTAAAATGTAATTTTCCATTCCCTGTATAATACTCTATAATTAATTAAAAATTATACAAGGTATTCCCAAAAGATGATATTTTAGGGGAATGTAGTATTTATTAAAACAAACCAAAAAGTCTTAATGAACAGTACTTCGAAACTTTTATTTCTGAGTTATTATAGAAGCATTTTTTTTTGTGAAAAATAGAATAACTTAAATTTACAACAAATGTTCAATGTACTTCCGTCCATTTCAAGACACAATTCGGCACGTCTCCTCATTGGAGATAAAGATCGAACATATAGTAAAGATTCCGGGTTTATTCCGTATTTGTTAACAACAGTTTTCAATTCTCTGAGTCAATTTATTGTATCAACTGATGTGACATATACCATCTCTTCAAGTCCCCATAGATAATAATCCAACGGATTTAAATTCGGTGAGCCATACAATTGGCCGCCACATCTTATCCTATACATCTTTCTTGAAAACGATTGGTTAAATAATCTGACATTAACGAGGAAATGGGCAAAGGCGCTATTGTGCATGAACCACATTCATTGTCTATGTTGTAAAGGAATATCTTCCAAAAGTCGAATAAATTATTTTCGAGAAAATAATTTAAGATACACTTGTCCTGTTAGTCTATTAGGCAAAATGTAAGGTCCGATTAGATGGTCTCCAAAAGTACTTGCTCAAATGTTCACAGAAAAATGCTGATGTCGTGATGCTATGACAGCGTGAGGATTTTCATCTCCCCAAACATGTATGTTATGAACGTTATTAATTCCATCCCTGGTGAAGGATGTCTCATCAATAAACAAAATATTGCACAAAAATTATAGATCTTGATTGCATCGATGAAGAAGCCATTGACAAAAATGATCTATTGTTGTAAATCAACTAATAGAAGAGCCTGAACGTGATGGACATGATAGGGATGCAAAAGTTGATCATGCAAAATATTCCACAAGGCTTAATCTTTTTTGTAGGGCGATTCTTCGACAAGATGTTCCAGGATTTTCTTCAATTGTGCGTAAAATATTTTCCTCGAACGCAGGAGTTCTAACAAGTCGCGGTCTACCGCAACTAAATTTGGTTTGAATTGATTTCACGTAAGCGTTGATGAATTTTACTAAATTCTTTTATTTGGCTGTCGGCGATTCGGATAAACTGCATGATACAAGCGTGCTGCTTTTGAAGCATTGTCCATCCATAAATGAATATCCGTCATTTCAAAATTTATGTAATTAGCCATTTTTCAGATAACACAAAACTAGACATAGTCCACAATCCAAAGTTAAATACAACAATCCCTGCATAATTAGGTGATCACATACAGGCATCCGTGAATGAAACTGACTAAGAGACTTGGAAATTGTTGTCAACAAATACGAAATAAACTTGGAACCTTCAATGACGAAATATGCCGAATTGTGTATTGACATGAGCCGAAGGTACATTGAACATTTATTGTAGATTTAATTTATTTTTTATTTTTCACAGAAGAAAATGCTTCATGACTTAGAAATAAAAAGTTTTCGAAGTACTGTTCATTAAGACTTTTTGATTTGTTTTAACGAGTACTACATATTCCTAAAAGGTACCTTTGATACCACCTGGTAACACCCTGTATATACACACACACACATATATATATATATATATATATATATATATATATATAGTAGTAGTATAATACGTTACGTCGTACGTACGAACGAACGACGACGACCAACTAACTAACTTAATATAATTAATAGATAA
>NW_012130093.1:3846736-3849851 GCF_000143395.1 Atta cephalotes | reverse complement strand
CGTTACCTTTCTACAATAAATAGCTTATTTGTATAAAACGACGGAACTACGAGGAGTATCAATATATATATATATATATATATATATATATATATATAATTTTTTAATCAATTATAGAGTATTATATTATATATACTTTTTTGTTTGAATTTTTTATGTTTTAAAATATTTCATTATATTTGACTCTTATGTAACAAATGTTCAAAACTCTCGATATTGTTTATTTGTAACTAATTTTAAGTTTCATTCGTTTCAAAATAACATTCTTTAAATAATTACAATTTAAATAATTACATTCTTTATATAACGTTTGTTTTTTGTTAAATGTTTATTTATTTAAAATATGATTAAAAATATTTTTTTAAACGTTTATCTAACATTTATTATAAATATGTAAAAACTATTACTACATATTTTTTAAAACTCAAATTAATAAAAAATGGGTCGAAATAATAAAATAATCATCATCAGAAAAGAAGTTAACACATATAATAGCGTTAAGTATATACCATATGGATAATAAGAACTGTGTGCATCAATAAATATAAGTGGCGTGACAGATAAGGTCGAAATTCATAACTCTGAGGTTCAAAATCCAGTAAGTGAAAAAGATAATATTGTTACACTCGCCGTGCGTTATCTGCTACGCACAACCGAATCGCCAGCCTGAGTAAAAGTGCACGCTCGAATCGCGAATATAATAACACGTAAATTATAAAAAGATATTAAACTCTTTATTAACATTTGCACAGAGACAACGACACATAAGTAACAACGAGTAATATTTCTGAAGAAAGCAAACTCGAACGGATACGTTGACAGTTCAAAACCCGATCCAATTCTAACGACTTGCGTCTTCTTGGCAACCGCCTGTCAATCCTTCTCGCTCGTGACACAATTCAGCGCGCAGAGAATCGAAGCAGCGCGGATATAACACTGCTCCTTCTTTCTTTTAGATTGCCGTCTCGATAATCATAACTTCAATGTCTAATCATCAGCTTTATGTTCTACTCTGTTATAAAGATTACCGAGCCCTCTCATGATCAACGCTTATGGGAACCTTTCGAGCAGAGCACTTTTTGACTGCTTCACCAGAGCCATCACAGTTCTCTGAACTTCTCTTGACTCTTCTCTTGAAGCCTTGAGTCCTTAATTCTTTTTTTTACGGAATGGCAGGGGGGAATTTTAGTTTTTACCGCTCCTCTGCTCTCAGTTCCCGCCTCGACATTTGCTCTCCGTTCTATGGGAAAACCATAGTTCAAAAACCGTGGGCGAGGCGGGCTTTTTAACAAAAACATCTTTCCTAAAGTTGTTTTCTTTTTTTCATTTATTTTTCTTTTGAACTAGTCCCGACCGTTCCTCTATTACCGCCAGAATCGCAGAATAAAACCTCTCTCCCTCTCTCCCTCTCCTCCCTCCCCCCTCCCGCAATGTGCGATGTACAAATGAGCTCGAATTTTGTATCTAAATCAGTACTGAACTCTGTAATTGTAAAAGAATAAACGCAGTAATTGGTTTATACGTAAATAGCCTATCTAATTCCTAAATATCTTTTTTTATGTACGGGCTTCGGAAGAAGCCGTAACCTAATTCTCTCTGAATAAGGAACCAATCTATCCGCATAAATCATCTTTCTCCTACGTCTAGATGTTCTATAGATATCGAAGACTACCTCATTCTGCTTGTCGACTATGAAAGGTCTTTCTCAGTTAGTAGGATTCCTTTCCTAGGATTCTTATTCTTTTTCTTACGAGGATTAGAAGGCCAAACTTTTGGTCCTTCACGAAACTATACTTGTTTAGCCTTCTAATCGTACCTTCATGCGTTCAGACTTAATTTTCATCACGAACTTGACTGTGGATTTGCTCAAGTTTCTCCCTCAACTTTCCAATATATTTCCCTACCGACCCTTTTTCCTCTAGCTCCAGCGGATTTCCTCTTAACAAATCTACGGGTAACCTGAGATCTTGACCGAAACATATCTCAGCGGGGACACACCGGCTGTCTCGAAGACCTATACGCTAATAAAAACATTGAGACTCAATCCCAATCCTGTTGATTTTCGGAAATGATTTTCGCTAAATAGCTCATAATTGCTGGCACTCTCCATTGGACTGAGGATGCAAGGCCGTTGTTCTCGTCTTTTTTAGTAGTCTTAATCCAAGCATGAGCGCCAATTGCGCGAATCTCTTAATTTAAAATTCCTCTCCTGATCAGTATGAATCTCCAAAGGAACATCATACTTTGAAATAACTTACAAGAGTTTCAGCTACTGACTTGGCTCTTATATTTTTAAATGAGAAAACCCCACCTATTTGCTAAAACAATCTACGATGACAAGCAAATATTTATTTCCTAAAGAAGAAGACGGAAAAGGATCCAATATGTTCATTTCTATTCTCTCGAATGGGGTCCCAATGTTATAAATCTGAAGGAGAGAGATTTCTCCTTCTTTGAAACGTAGATCTTACAAGATTACGAACACCAATTTTCTACATCCTATTTGCAAATGATCCAGTAAAACCTCTTTCGAATCTTCTCCAAAGTTTTATTTACTCCGAAATGTTTGCCAAAAAGAGAGTCGTAAGCTTCTTTTAGAATTTGTCTTACACATTTTCGAGGTACCATTAATTGTAGAATATTTTTCTTCAAATTAGGAGCTTCTTATTTCTTATACAGAACACCGTTCTTTAAGACGAGAGCATCCCAATAGGACCAATAAATGCGACAAGCAGTGTCTTGAGCGGCTATCTCTTCCCGGAGCAGGTGCACTTTCGCTTCTTTGCCCCCATGATGACCGAAATAATCTCCCCTCTGATCCCTATGCTGTCCTCATTTTGAATTTCTAACTTCCACTTTGATATATAATTACAATCTATTAACTCACATTCCCTTCTGGATTATTCATCCGCATTTTTATGAATCAAGTTTTTCAGGGGCGGCGATTTGTATGTGGAATGAAGGACTCCACACATGTGAATTTCCACATATGTGAATTTCCATATATGAACTACAGCTAACCTAAAATTTTAAGTAAAAGTACACGAGTACACAAAGTTTACGAGTCGTTCAAAATCCGCCCTTTCTGTAATTTATAAGATGTACTTTAATTCAT
>NW_012130093.1:3845554-3846716 GCF_000143395.1 Atta cephalotes | reverse complement strand
GAGTACAAATAAGTTCCGCCGTTTGACAAAGACAGCGGCCACTAATAAACTATATAGTTAAAATGATGTAAAACGACATATCGTAAGATTGGATTAGCAACCCCATAACTATGAAATATTAGCGATTTTGTATCAGCATCATATATTTTTTTTTCTATGAAAATGTCGAGTTTTGAGTCGAATAAGCGTCATTTGTGGAAACTTTTGATTTACTTCTTTAATTTGAAGAAATCTGCAGCTGAGGCTCATAGATTGCTTGTAGAAGCATATGGTGATGCTGCCTTAAGTGAGAGAAGCCTTATCATAAGTGGTTTCAAAAGTTCAAGAACGGTGAATTTGACGTCGAAGACAAAGAACGTAGCGGAAGGCCGAAAGTATACGCGGAATTGGAAGCATTATTGGATGAATTCATGCCAAAAAGAACTTGCACTTACATTAGGAGTGACTCAACAAACAATTTCATATCGTTTGAAATCATTGGGAATTCAAAAGCAAGGGAATTGGGTTCCATATGAACTGCAGCCGAGAAACATTGAATGCCGATTTTTCACATGTGAAATGCTGCTTGCCAGGCATAAATGAAAGGATTTTTTGCATCGTATAGTCACTGATGAAAAATGGATCCACTACGATAACTCAAAAAAGAGGAAATCATGGGGACCACCTGGCCATGCTTCAATCGACAGCCAAGCCGAATATTCAATATTTTGGAAAAAAAACTCATGTTGTATATTTGGTGGGATCAGCTTGGTGTCATGTATTATGAGTTGCTCAAACCGAATGAGACCATTACTGGGGCTCTCTACCGAACAATTGATGAGATTGAGCCGAGCACTCAAGGAAAAACGCGCCCACTATTCCCGGCATGACAAAATTATTCTCCTGCATGATAATGCTCGACCACATGTTGCGGCGCCGGTCAAAACCTACTTAGAAACACTCAAATGGGAAGTTCTACCCCATTCGCCATATTTTCCAGACATTGCTCCTTCCGACCACTTGTTCCGATCGATGACGCATGGCCTATCTGAGCAGCACTTCACATCATATGAAGATACCAAAAATTGTATCGATGATTGAATAGCCTCAAAAGATGAAGCGTTCTTCCGACGTGGTATCCACATGCTACCAGAAAGATGGGAAAAAGTAGCCGCCTAGCGAT
>NW_012130093.1:3834157-3843691 GCF_000143395.1 Atta cephalotes | reverse complement strand
GTGAATTTATTCAAAGTATGCTCTTTCGGAAGCGACAATTTTCTCCCATTTCCGATAATAAACGGATTCCTCGAATGAAAAAAACTGATTCTTTTGAAACGATCCATTCATGAAGCCATTTTTTGATACCTTCATAAGAATCGTTCTCCAGAAAGGGCCGACTGCATGGATCGGAACAAATAGAAATCTGAAGGAGCAATGGTGAATACGGCGGGTGGGGCAGAATTTCCCACTTTACTCCTTCCAAGTATTTCTTAACCGGTTTTGCAACGTGTGGCCTAGCGTTATCATGTAACATAATCAGCTTATGCTTATTGTGCCATTCCGGTCATTTTTCTTTCAAAGCTAGGTTTAAACGTATCAGTTGTAGCCGATATAACGATCGCCAGTGATAGTCTCGGACGGTTTGAGCAGTTCATAATATATAATACCTCTTTGATCGCACCAGATGCACAACATAATCTTCGAAGCATGAATATTTCGTTTTGGCGTTGATGGACCTGGTTCATCTGGTATCACCCATGTCTTCAAGTTTAAGGTTATCGTAGTAGATCCATTTTTCATCACCAGTTATGATACGATGTAGAAAAAAAACTCTTCCTTTGTTGTCGTTGACGAAGCATCTCGCAGATGACCAAACATCTTTCCATGTCTCTCTCTTTCAATTTGTATGGCCCAATTTCCTTCTTTTTGCACCCCATTCCCATTGCGTGTAGACGTTTTCCAACAATGGATCAACATTTAACTCTTTTGCCAACCTATCGAGCGATAAATACGAATCTTCTCCGAGTAATGCTTGCAATTCTGCATCTTCAAATTTTTTCGGTGCACCTTCGCGTTCTTTGTCACGCACATCAAAATCACCACTATTGGAAAACAAGAATCGCCGAAATTCTTTACAACTAGTTTTCGATGGAACATGCTCCGTAAATATCTACGAGCAAACGATGCGTTTCCGCAGCACTTTTCTTTAAAATAAAATAATGGAGTAAAACTTTCCGCAAATTTTGCTTTTTTGGAATAAATTCCGACATCTTCAACACAAAAAAAACTACTCTTTGTTACGCTTCGAACAAATGCCATATATTGGGCTCAAAAATTTTGGACACATCTTTCAAAAACATGTGTTGTCGTTCTATCAAATACACGAGCAATGCTACTAACGACATCTTTCTGCAATGGGCGGAAACTTTTTCCTATACCCATATATATACAATATATATAAATACATATATATATAAATTTAAAATATTTTAAAGTATAATTTTAAGTAAACATTTTACATTAAATTTGGAACTATTTATGTGTGCATATTTACGAAGCGTTTATTCTCACTTAAGACACGAGACATTTCACGGAAATTTACATAATTTTTTAAGATCAAAATAAAATATCATAATGGTTCCAAATTATTTTCAACGTTGGCAATCTTCTTATACCTAGCTAAAACTTCAAACAAAGCGTTTTTTTTCGTTTGTGTTGAAGCAAATGAAAAACAATTTATACAGATAAAAAGAAAAAATTCTCAAAATTCTCAAAATACTTTTATTAAAAACGGATTTAATATTTGGAAAAACGTCTCTATGAGATTGAAGAATCACGACAATAGTGAATTTCATAAGGAATCTGTAGCATTAGTCTTAATTAATACTATAAAACAATAGTTATTTGTAATTTAAAATTATACTGTATTAAACTATTTTAAATGATGCATGAGAGTGAAATCATTGAAAACTCCGATTAAGTGACAATTATTTGGCTGCACTAGAATATTCAAACAACATCGAACAAAAAAGTTGATGCCAGTACAAAAGTAAGAGGATTTTTACTCTATATGGAATCACTTGAAATTTTCTTTTAATTAAATGTTACAATTGAAATTTTCGAGAGAATTGAAATATTGAACAAAGAGTTACAAGAGCACGAATTGTGCATTAATGAATCATATGAGAAAATAGAATTGATCACGAGTAGTTTAAATCAAATGCGAAAAACAAAATTCGATTCTCTCTGGGATAATATCAATAAAGAAAAAATAGAATTTGGAATTGAGGAACCAAAAATAAAATCAAGAAAAAATCTAAGAAGTCCAGTAGTCCCGAAATTCCAGTAGAGAAGTTATTTTCCAACATCCTCAAGATTATTATAAAAAAATGTTTTTGAAAATTATAGATCAAACTTTTTGTTCTTTGAAAATTAGATTTGAAAATGAAACACTATCATTTATAAAAAAATGTGAAAATTATATAATTGGTAAAGAGCCTAACAATACATTCAATTAATTTTTATAATATAGACACTGAAAAAGAAGATCATTTTGATTCAAAAAGATTAGAATTGCATCGCGAGATCTGTTTTGACATTATGTGTGATTGTAAAATCAAAGTTAATAGTTTAAAGGATGTGATTAATTTTTTAAAAGATAATCCGTTCATTTTAAGTATTGCGTCAGAATATGTAAAACTCATTAAATTGCTACTTGGATCATCTTGTACTTGCGAACGGTCATTTTCAGCTTTAAGAAAATTGAAAAATTACCTACGTTCGACAGTGCTCCAAAATCATTTAAAGCATACATTTTTCTTTACGTAGAATTCAGTTGAAATTTGTTACTTGGAAGTGGTCATTGATTACGAATCTGACTTCAGATTTTCAAAATTCAAAATGACGGACCCAATGGCGGACAGAAAATTAAAAAATTAATTTCGAGCTGTAAAATGGGATCAAGTAAGTTTTTTGGGTCGCTTATTGTAAATTTGAAATCAAAATTAAAAAATTAAAATTAAAATTGAAATTAAAATTACTTCACCATATTGGATCTGCCATTTTGAATTTTGAAAATCTGAGGCTGATTCGTAATGCAGCATCCCCGAAAACCCCCGAATAACAAGTCATTGGAATCAAGCAATTTTTCGCCTTTTTGCCCGTCATTTTGAATTTTTTTAATTTTGACTTCAAATTCGTAATTAGCAAATCCAAAAAATTTCTCAGACTTCATTTTCGGCTAAATAGTTATTGTTGATTAATCATAATCACATTTATTGTTAAAAAAAGGATGAATTTTTCCAGTTTGTTTATTTATAAAATACATTTCGTTAACAATAGAAATGTTTCACAGTATTCATTTTATTGAAATAAAGGTCATTATCGAAAAAAAAACTGATAAAATTACGAATAATTTTTTGAACCCTAGTAGTGTCATTTAACAGATAGAAGAACTCTTCATATAAAAATTAAATAACAATAAATAAAGGGCAAAATAAGAGTCAAACACATTGAAAATTTAACACAATTAGATAGAATAAAATAAAGAAAAATAAAAATAAAGAAAACAGTCTAAACTCAAATAGAAAACACGTAATTAATTAGAAAATTAAACAGCAGGTATAAATATTACAAGTTTCGGTTACCGGATTGAGCCCTCTTCAGACATTAACTTATCGCAAAGATCAATGTACAAAATTAGTTATCGAAAATACACACATATATATTCCTTATAATACCAGCTCAAGTGAATTTTCATGTAAAGCTCGATATTGTTCGCATTGGATAGTCAAATGTGTTCAATGTCTCTTGAAAAAAGATCTAATCAATAAATAAGGTAAAAAAAGTCTTCTTACAAAATATTAAAACATTAAATAAAATAACATAACTGGATTCTAATAACTTCACCCGCAGATCTGATAATGAGGAGATTGAAGACGGCATCTTTGATATCGTTAAATGTGGACATTCTATTTTACCATAGATATATGGATGACATTTGTACTATGTTTGTATCTCTCCCTCAAAAATTGATATTCTTTTATAATGTTTTAATTCATTTCACGTTTTCAATTTACTATGGAAATAGGGAGAGAAAAATTGGATTTTTTGGATTCTACAATATTTATCAATAATAAAGTTTGTTTTTGATTGATATCATAAGCCTACTTTTTCAGAGAGATTTTTAAATTTCTACTCAAATCATCCAATTGCACAAAAGAAAGAAATAATTTTTTCTTTAGTTGACAGAGCTATTTTTACTTTCTGACTTTATATTTCAAAAAATTTAACACTTATTATTAACATTTTATTAAATAATTACTTTTTATTTTTGATACAGTTAATCAACGTATAAGAAATTTACTTAAAAATAAACATATAATACATAAGATTTGATTGACAATATCTCTACAAATGAATCTACATCTTGATTTACGGTATCATTTATTCCTTTTCATACAGAGAAATTTAAATGGTTCAACAAAAACGATATTATTTCATAATCCTAATAAAATGGATAAATATATAAAAATACAAAAGGATATTTGTCCCTATACATCTAAGAGCAATGTAGTTTATAGATTTCGTGTAATAATTGTGATGCATCATACGTTGGACAGACCGGCAGACAATTGAAAATCAGAATTACAGAACACACGCATCGTAATCATATTAGATATAACATTTCTGTCCGTTCTATCATAACTGAGCACAGATTGCAGTGTGATCATGATTTCCAATAGGATTTCAAAATTTTGGATGAAGAGCCTTGCTATAAGAAACGTTTAATTCTGAGATGTTCAATATTAAAAAGCAAAGAAATAGTCTAAATTTACAAACTGACATTGAAGATCTCCACAAGGTATTTATATATACCTATTGTAAATAAAGTTTGACTCTTCGACAGTCCGTCTTCTTTCTCAGTTCGTATTGATCCATATCAGCGAGTGTATGTACACATTATATATGGCTGTATACATTATATATGAAACATTGATGTATACTGGTTCTTTTTATTTGATTTTTAATTGGTTTTTATTATTTTTATTATTTATATCGACGATTTTTTCAAATAATTTACACATGGCTTTTAGTGAGTTTTTTAGTTATTAGAATTCTGTTACTTTATTTAATGTTACTTTATTTAGTTTTTCTTAAGAACTTTTTTTATCTTATTTATTGATTAGATCTTTTTCCAAGAAACATTGAACACATTTGACTATCCAATCATATGGGAACAAAGTCGAGCTCTACATGAAGCTCACTTGAGCTAGTATTATAAGGAATATTGTGTATTTTCGAAAACTAATTTTGTACATTGATCTTTACGATAAGCTAATGCTATGTCTGAAGAGAGCTCAATCCAGTAGCCGAAATTAATAATATTTATAATACTTGCTGTTTAATTTTCTAATTAATTACATGTTTTATATTTGAATTTAGTATAACTAAAGAGGGCCACGAGCCAAAAAATTATATTATTTCATTAGTACTTATAAAAGATATATTGAACAAAAATTTGACAAATTATTCAACGTAAATAATAAACAAAAATATAAAAAAAATATAAGAAATATAAAATATACAAACGTTTCAACCTCAATTGGATCATTCTCAATGTTTCAATACATAAAGATCACTCGATCTACAGAAATAAAATTGTTCAGATATTACTTGTAAATATAATAATAAATTATGATCAATAAATTATGATCGCTTATTGAATATATTTAAGTCTCATTATAGTAGTCCATAGAATTAAAATCTTGAAAGAATTTTCAGTATCAAATGTTCCATTGTAAACGGATAAGGATTGTTTCTATTACAATAATGAGGCAATTTTATCAAGATATAAAAATTCATAGAGATAATGCATTATAGAATTAATGGCAGTTCAATCATATAATGATCACCGAGAAATTATATTCAACAAATTTTTAACACAAATTTTTAATTTAGTCAAAGTTAAATTATATAAATTACCTTCATATTAAGAGAGTCTGATACAGAAACCACAGTCAAGTTTTTTGCAATTAATATTATAAGCAATAACGAATTAAAGTTGTTGTTACTACGTCAGTGCTTTAGGATCGTTGTGACATTCAAATAATTATAAACGTTGAGAATGTTAAGGAAAGAAATTTTTTGGAAGAGAGAGGAAATGTGTTAGAGAAAGGAGATATGGAAAAAAAAGGAAAATAATTGAGGAGGAAGTAATTATGAAGGGGAAAATAATTGTGTAATGATCTGGAGGTTCTGGCAATGATTCTGTATCATTTTGTTTGTTAATACCTTGTCTTTGTTTTTTTATATGTATCATTTCAACTATCAATCTTTTATTATACGAAGCCTCTTTATCTAAAATTTTGATTTCATTCCATTTAAAATTATGATTTAAATTCGTGCGATAGTTAGAAATAACAATAACAGATGATGAACTCATTCTTTTTTTGATATCTGAAATGTGTTCATGTATTTAATAATAAAATCTTGTATTTAATTTTCGTTTTGTTTGGCCTACATAACAGCATCACAGTCTTCACACGAAATTTTATACATTTTGGTTAGACAATGATTCATCCTTTCCTCTCTTTATACAACTTTTAAATGTGTTAGGAATGGAATATGCCAATTTACAATTGAATTTAGAAGAAATTGATAAAAAGCTTTCTGAAATAGATTTAACATAAGATATTGAGAAAAATTTTTCTTTATGTTTAGTGCTAATCTTATGTGAAGTTATTATTATGGATATAATATTTTATTCTATTAATAGTAGAGAAAATAAGAGATAGAGGATAGCCATTGTTAAGGAATATTTGAATGATATCAATTAAATTTTTTTGGTGAAAGGATAAGATAAACGAACAATTTTATCCATCATACTATAATAATTATGCCTCTCTTATGACAGAGTGGGTGATTTGAATGGAAATTTAGAAATCCGCCAGAAAAAGTTGATTTATGGTATGTATCGAATATATTTCTCTTGTTTTCAATAATTATATTTGTGTCTAGAAAATTTAAATTTTTTTCTGTATCAATTTCTATAGTGATTGTAATCTACTATGTAAAGAGTTAAAGGTGTTTAATGTGTCATTAATACTGTCAGATGGAAGTGCTAAGATGATGTTATCCACATATCTATAATAAAATAATGATTGTATAAGTAGTTTATTAATAGCTGACTCTTCTAAATCTTGCATTACTATATCCGCAATTATTGGAGACATAGGTGGTAAACCCATTGGAGTGCCAAAAATCTGTTTGTTGTAAAAGTTAAAATTTGTAAGTTTGCAAGTTGTTCTTAAAAGAGTAGAAAGTAGAATTTAAGACTAATTGCAATTATAAATTCATCTTGTGGAATGTTAGTTTTGCAAGCTATATGATTCCATCTCTTTTTTATTGTTAGATCTATAGGGACATTGATGAAGAGGAACATTACATCCAAAGAAGCTAAGATAGTTAGATTTAAATTGTAATCCATTTAATTTGTCGACTAAATGAAAGCTCTCCTTTATATGGTTAGGAGCTTCAGGTATATTATTTTTAATAATATTATGTATACATAATAATAATATTATATATACTGTGAAAGATAGTATAATGGACTATTTATAGATGACACTATTACTCTCAATGGGTTCCCTTGTTTGTAGATTTTTGTTCATCCATAAGCTCTAGGTATGTTACCATCTGTGGTAAGTAAAATTTTCGATATGTGAAATCATCAACATAACATTTCTTCTTTTATCTGATAAGTAAAATAAATCCTGGGTTAATTGTTTTTTAAAAGAATCTTTTTCAATTTTTTGATACGTGTCTTTATTTGAAAAGATTTCTTCCATTTTATTTCTTCTATTTTATATAAGATGTTTTATCTAGGGCAACAGTAACATTTTCCTTGTCAGCATTTGTATATTATATATACAATAAGTATATTCGGAAGTTTTTTGATAAATTTTTTTGTTGTATTTAACCATTATAATTATTATTATTATGAATTAATAAGTTTTCCAATAGAATTTAAGAAAGGAAATTTACTATTAAATTTGTTAAGAATTGATATAGAATTGTTTCTGACAAAGTTTACAATATTGTTTGGATGCCCAGTTATTTTCTATCTATTTAATAAATTCTATCATGATTCTTTCTTTATTGTTCGTGTTCGGAAGATCAAATTTTTCTCCCAATTATAGTGATTGAATATCTAAAAGTGTGTTACTGTTGCTCAAGTTAATAAATCATTTCTCCTATAAAGTACCAATAGAAGAAGCATTATGAAATTCATCTGGGAGAATATGAACTCTTTCAATATTATGATTGGCTTCATTAATGTAATTATGTGAATTATATATCGTAATGGGCCAAATTATTATTTTGACTATTATTAGAAACTGTTTTGTGTTTATTATTTGAAGATAAACATACGTAACAAAATTGGTTTGATGTTATCATAAATAGATTTAACTTTTTTTATTATTAACTAGTCTATCTTGTTGTTGATTCTTTTCATTTGTTCATAAAAATATATATTATTTATATATTATAGAAACACTCAAACACTGAGAAGTTCTACCCTACCCGCCGTATTCTCCAGACATTGCTCCTTCCGACTACTACTTGTTCCGATCGATGACGCATGGCCTGTCTGAGCAGCACTTCACATCATATGAAGATACCAAAATTTGTATCGATGATTGGATAGCCTCAAAAGATGAAGCGTTCTTCTGACGCGGTCCACATGCTATCACATGTTACCAGAAAGATGGGAAAAAATAATGGCTAGCGATGGCTATTACTTTGAATAAAACATTATGTATCGTTCTTTCACAATAAAATTTTGTTAAAAAACGGCGGAAACTTATTTGTATCCCCAATAATAAACATATTTATACATAATATTTATACTATAATATTACTATACTATAATATTATATTATACTATATATATATTATACTATACTATAATATTTATACTATAATATTTATACATGTATAATTTTTTATCTATCATTTTATATTTTATATTGTTTAAATAATAAAATTTTATTTATTAATTGTAAATTTATATTATATGTACAGATTTTTCAAAAATATCGATTTTCGATAGTTCAAATAATTATACTTTTTTGAGCGAGTCATATTATATTATTTTTTTTGTTAGTTCAAAGGGTCAACTAAAAAAATCTTCGAGTTTTTGTTTGAACATTAAATTTAAAACAACTCACAAAGTAAATTTTTTTATTAAAAATAAAAAACAAATATAAACAATTATACTTTTTAACTACAACTTATTTGATATATTAAAGGCTTTGATCCGCTTTCTTTCAATTAAGCTTTGAAGATTTTATTTCAAAGATTTCTCTGAAAAAACTTTTGCCATCTTTCTGCGGATAGAGAAATATGAAAATGTTCAACCTAATCACTAGGTTATCTGATAGAGAGATTTTATCGGTTAAAACTGAAGTTACATCGGCCAGCTGTCGAAACACAATTCACAAATACTACGATACATTTATGATCATTGACGTGACATCCGGTCGTATCAAATTTTAACAGTCACGTATGTAAAAATTAAGAGCAAAACGTATTAGGTATACAACTTTGCTTCCGCCGTTTTCCTATAGATGGCTTTAGCGGTAAGTGGTAGTCGAAATAAATAGATCATAGACGTCATACAATAAACTTGGGCATCTGTCAACATAACCCCATAGAAACATTAGTCGATTTGTGTCTGCATCATAAAGTTATTCTCGATTGAAAATA